>NC_068280.1:17010850-17225850 GCF_025860055.1 Xyrauchen texanus
CTGAGGGGCTTTAACACTGGGCACGTTTGCTGCGGTCCGATTCCAAGTGTGATTGTTCCCAGTGCCCCCTGCAGCGTTGGTCTATTTTCACACTCACTTGATTCTATCGAACCTCGGTCCATTTGCGTTCATCTTACGTCATCACAAACACGCATGGTGCGTATATATGCGTTTCATGGCGTAACTCATCAGATGTCCAGAGGCATCAGATGTCCAGGGGCATGTAACTTATCTATGTTCTGTGCAAAATGTCCCTCGAAACCCTTCTAGGTTGGCCGTTTTACTATTGTGGGAGGAGCATCAGTTGAGGCGCATATTAGAAGGATGCTGGCCTGTGCTCTAACCAACGAGCTGGCCTCTCAGATGAACTGGGCAGGAAAGAAACTAAAAAATGGCATTCAGAGACACAAAGCTTAAGATGTGCATGTTTGGAAAGTTACAGTCAGTAGAGAAATTGAGAAAAATGTTAAAAGGGCAATTACAGTATAATTTCAGTTTTGGCTTTTTCTTAAAATATTTCCCATCCCATAAATGTTATTTGCAACCATTTGTTCGAATCCCAGAGTGACTCCAGCCAGGTCTCCTAAGCAACCAAGTTCACCTGGTTGCTAGGGAGGGTAGAGTCACATGAGGTAACCTTCTCGTGGTCACTATAATGTGATTCGTTCTCGGTGGGGTGCGTGGTGAGTTGTGCGTAGATGCCGTGGTGGGTGGCGTGAAGCCTCCACACATGCTATGTCTCTGTGGCAACACGCTCAACAAGCCACATGATAAGATGCGTGGGTTGATGGTCTCAGACGCCATCCGGAATGAGGCGAGTCACTACTCAAGAGGACTTAAAAGCACATTAGGAATTGGGTATTCCAAATTGGGTAAAAAAGAGGAAAAAATCTCAAAAATAGTGCTTAAATGTCGACAGGACCTAAGGAAGTCCCTGGAGGGCTTTGGAGGCTTGAGACTTTCTGTATCCGCCCTCCAGCTAGAGTTAGAGAATACAGTGGGCAGCAATAATGGTAGAAATTACAGCAATAGTGGTAAAACCTCCTGAAATAGTTGTGATCGGGTAATAACTGATTTAGTGGTAATAACAGTACAGTGGAAATATTTGAGAGTTAGCCTATTTATTAGGCAATTTATTATTTTACCATCTAATTCTATTTAATTATCCACCTTACTTTACTTTTTACTTACAAACTATTTGAACCTTTTCACATTGCTTTTCAATTCAGTCCTACAGTGTGTCTGCAGGTGCTTAAAAGGAAAATGTCTATATAAAAAGTAATTAAAAGGTCTTAAATTTAAATTCAGCAGGTTTTAACTTCAACATAAACATTTTATAAAATTTCAAGTTACTCTTAATTTTGTGGTACATTTGTAACACATAATTAGTCACATTTCCAAATATTTAGGACCCACCTTCTGTCAATTATACAGTACTACTGGTCAAAGGTTTTAGAACATTGTGCAGTTCTAACTTCCTGTTTGTTTTTTATTCTTTTTAGATGCCTTACAACAAAAGTTGAAAGCGGGAGATATCCGCT
The DNA here is from genome assembly GCF_025860055.1 of Xyrauchen texanus. Taxonomy (NCBI): domain Eukaryota; kingdom Metazoa; phylum Chordata; class Actinopteri; order Cypriniformes; family Catostomidae; genus Xyrauchen; species Xyrauchen texanus. The sequence goes on from NC_068280.1 coordinate 17,012,392, forward strand.
GATGAAAAATCTATGCAAAATTTCAACACTGATTCAATGAAAGCTTGTGTTGTGTTCTATCTCTATATATATGCTACATTCTACCACCAGGCGGCACTGTCGTAAAGTAGGTATTAGTTGAGAGAGTAAGAGATGAAGAGATGATGACTCCTGAATGTACCGAGCTTGTTACCATGTGTTTGCTAATAAGAACTGTTGTAGTAATGTAAATGATCCCTGTTGAATTAAACAGCCCTTGTTGAACTTTCTGGCATTCTTCAACACTACAGTTTGGTTGATGCATTAACATTGATTCAATGTTGATTCAGTGTTGGTCCGCTCCAGACAAGTTGAAAGTATAAGCTCCGTAAAACAATTACATGAGTTGTCTGTAACTTGCATTGATTAAGAATTGCTCTTTAAAAGAACTACAGTGATAAATACCACACTGCAAACAGCAAAGCGTGTTACTTTTTTGTGCGTTAAGATTCGCCTTGATTGCATTGAGAACACAAGCGCCATGTTGAGTTACAACGAGCTAGATGTGATGGCTGTGATTTGTACATTGGTGAACACGCTGACATTCATGTGATTCAATGAAACTTGTGGTAACATTAGTGGTAAAGGAATATCATAAATCACTGGTGTTGTTTGCTATGACAATGGGGGTTCATGGGAAGTCCTAGGAGACTCTTCAGGGGCAACTCACCGCACATGAGCAACCTGCTGACTCCATTGTCAACATAGCACAGCATTGCTAAGCTAATGAGTAAGCAGTAAGCAGTTTAGCATCATAGCACATCATTGCAAAACGAATAAGTTAGCGGTCTAGCATTGAAAGCCTATACTAAACCATAGCATCAAAAGCTAGTGGTTAGCACCCCATGGCCTGCTACAGTTAAACACAGCTTGTGTTTGAACAAACTTTAAGTGATTTAACACTAACTTCTCAAACTTTAAACACATTTTTGTCTCTCTCTCTTATGCATTTTATTCCATTATTATCCCTCTTCATTATCTTATAACACAAATGACTGTCTCTCAATGAGCAATTGAGTTTAAGTTAACTGAAGCTGTGGGACCTGTGGAGAGCCGATAAAAAAATGATATTTTCTTCATGTTTCCTTTATAATTGCTACTTTTATCAACTTTTACCAAAGCTGTACTACTAGATAATAATAAGTCTGAAATGGTGTAAGTTTACAGAAAACTTATAGCTGCCTCTCATTTATTATCTACCACCCATCCGTTTCCACCTTTATTTTAATTACTTATTGGCTGTGTTATTTTATTTCACTTTTGTGTGTTGGGCATTGAGCTGATTCATTTAGGTGGAAGGCCCCCACCCGAAACATCAACTCAATATCCAGACAACACAGTATCAGAATACATCAGCTTCCCCATTGTGGAATTTCAAATGTACAAAATTGTTCTGTTACACAATCACGGTCAACAAGCACTGAACCTCAATCAGAATCCCTGATTTTGCTATTAAGCATAACAACAGAACATTTATTGGTGGATTTTGCTCATTTAGTCTTGGCTATTTTCCATTTTATTTCCAATTCCCTGTCTCCCTCTGACTTTTCTCTCCCTACTATTTACAGTCTCGAGACAAAGCCTGTTGAACCACAGATAATTCTTGTTAAAATATTTGTCAACAATAAGAGTCATCTTGAAATGTCAAATCATTAACCAAATTTTGTGTTCTCCTTAGTCTAACCTCACGCAACTACTTTCTTTGTTTTAATTAACACAATCCAAATTCCAGCATCCAAACGCAGCCACATCCAGAAGTAAATTGCACAGAGAAGCTCCAGGTAAACGTCACTGCCCCCGGGCATGCCTTTGAGGCATCTGTGGTAAGCAGTTCAACTGTACCGCATAAACAGGTGTATGGTGTCAATCCTGCAAGATTGAGAAAGAAATTATAATAACACTTCACTAATAACACAGTTACTCACATTCACTGAAAACAACACTTAGCTGTTACTACTCTTCACTTGTGTCTCCACACATTGAAGCCAACACCTAGCTGTAACACTATTCTAGGCCCTTAAACCATTGCAGATCTGTCAGATCTCTCGCTAGTCTTCCACTACAGTGTGCAAACATGTCACTGAAGACTGTCCCTATGGCCCACTTGAAAGACTTGAAAGCGATATTGAGTGACATATTGGAAAAATTCAACAACTACCTAGCCCACAACCTAAAAGGCCAGATGAAACCGAGTGACAAGAACACCACCTATCTGACACAGGAATTAAATGACCCAAATCTGCAGTCCACAAAGACCCAAAAGGTACTAATGCATGACATGTGCCGCAAAAACCTGCTACAATCTGAAGCCCCAAGATCAACTCAAGGTGTCCAAACATCTGGAACAAGCATCAATGAGAAAAATCGAATGGCCCCAGGAAGCTGCCAAGCACAGAGAGCAGCAGACTAATGCTGCCCAAGAGGACCTGGAAAAGAAACTCCAGCACAAAAAATCGGAACTGCAAAAGGACAGATTTGATTTGAAAGATATGAACTCTTGAGACAAGTCCGTGGAAGGCCATCTGGAAATGTCCAGAACTGAAATTGAAACCCTGACCCAACAACTTGACCTCACCAAAGATGAGCTTGACATGGTCAGAGATGAACTGAAACACTCTTACCTGTTAAAATGGACAGGCATAGCATAGCAGCACTCCTGGTCAACAAAACAACATCCTACAACCAAAAGATTCCACATGATAAAAGATGCAGCACTAAGCTTCACCAGCCCAAATCCTATTGAGGGTCACAAGATACATGCTTACCTGCATGACATAGACTTCCACCTTAATATGAGGCCTCAGATGATTAACAGAGGCATTTTATGCCTACTAAGGATAGTAGGCATAAAACCACACAAACCACACAAATTTCAGTAAGTAACTGAGTAAGATCTGTTTACCACCCTGAACACCAAACAGGGACAGAAAGAGACTATATAAGCCTACTACATCGACTATGGCAAGACTACTTTCAGTCTCCGAATGAACCAGAGATGGAAGAACAATTCAACTTCAAAAACATACTCCTCCAAAATCTGCAAAAAAATAATGGCCTCAAGAAATGCCCACAAGGCATTGTCAGTCTCAAACCTCTTAAAACCAAGGACTGGCATCAGAAGATATGTGGCATCACAGCAAAGCCAGGTTCTTAAGCATAGATCAGAGTAATCCCCATGGTGATCAAGAGCGTGACCCCCACATATGCATGTTCAACCACTGGGAGAAACTGTGGAACAAACCACATCTCTAAAGCAATCCAAACGAAAGGATGACATGGGAACCCAGATGGACGAAAGGCATCTCCACACTGCACAGACAAACACTGAAATGAGCCTGCACACAAACCAGATAAGCTACCTCCAGAAGACTCACCAGAACTGCTGAAGCTACACACAGCATACTGTACTTCAATCAGAATCCACCCAAGGCCGACCATAAAGACATTTCATACTCCTCCTGTCACAACCAATGACAGGAATACAGGTGACAGGCACAATAGTGACCGACACAGCACTGGCTTATGGACCAAAAACTCAGCCATTAGCCTCAACCTCAACCACATCCTAATTCAACATGACAGAAACTCAGTCATACAGCAGATCATGATGATTCATATACAGACATCAAGAACTGTGTGAAAGACTTCTATGAACTGTAGCTCAACCAGCATTGACTGTCACCTAGAGGATACAGGTTAGCCAAGACACAAAGGGGCAATCATAAAACAATTGGTGGAAAACCATTTCTTAAGATTAGAAAATGCGGCTTCAGCCCACGAAGACCAACTAAAGTTCGCATGGAGGTGAGATCTATCAGGGGCGCAGTGAGTTGGCTATAATTTCTAATAAATCTCAGTTAAAAATGGGTGAATCCCAGAAACCTCTGCAATACCTTGTGGGAATCTGGGTTTGGCCACTCGGAGATGGCTTTCACCTTGGCCAGGTCCATACTTACTCCCTCAAAAACTATGAACCCCAAAAACAGAACCGACTGTGCATGAAAAGTGCACTTCTCTGCCTTGCCTCTCATGGTCCTGCATAGTCCTGGAGAAGATAAGAAAATCATCATGATAAACAAACACAAAACGATCGACCATGTCTGTATGCATGTCATTTACGAGCCCCTGGAAGACGGCGGGGGCATTGACCAATCCAAAAGGCATGACCAAATATTCAAATTGCCCCCTATGAATGTTAAATGCCATCTTTCACTCATCCCCCTTCCTGATATGGGCCAGGTGATAAGCGTTGCGTAGGATAACGATTCTTCACCGTGATGTAATTTAGCCCCCAATAACCTATGCAGGGTCTAAGCGAGCCAGGAAGGGCGTATGAGACCAGCTATTAATGAATCGTTTATATACCTGTTCATGGCCTCCTTCTAGGAAGCAGGGAGTGAATACAGCCATCCTTGAGGAGGAGAGGAGCCAAGAAACAATTAAATAGCACTGTCATATGGGCAATGAGGAGGGAGGGTTGTGACACAGGATAGGCTGAACACTGCCCTCAAGTCGTGGTACACCAATGGTACTCCGGACAAATCCGCCAGCTCATCCTGCAACTAAACACAAGATAGGACAGGGGAGACAGCAGAGTTTAGACAGTGTGAGGAACAAAAAGAGCACCAGGCAAGGACAGTGTTGGTTGCCCAATCTATGTGTGGGTTGTGTGTTACCAACCAGGGATTTCCCAGCACAACTGGGGTCGAAGGGGACTGGATGAGATAGAAGGACCACTGTTCAGAGTGGTGTGCAGTGATGGGCATTAGGAAGAATTGTGGTTGGAAAAAAATACTGTATGATCACGATTGGAGGTCATTCAAACTCATGGTGAAGTTACATTGTAAAAAATCGACATTAGAACTCAAGGATATGTTTAGTATTGAAAGTAAGAACATTTCCACACGCACAATGTGACAAGAACTTACAGGATTGAGACTAAACAGATCTGTGGCCACAAGAAAGCCACTTGTTAGTAAGGCTAATCTGAAAAAAAATTACTTATATTTGCTAGGGAGCATTAAGCTTGGAATGTGGAGCAATGTAAAAAGGTAATGTGGTCAGGTGAGTAGAGATTTACCCTTTTCCAAAGCAATGGGCGCGTCAGGGTAAGAAGGGAAGCGCATGAAGCAATGCACCTCTCATGCATAGTGCCCACTGTACAAGCCTCTGAAGGCAATGTTATAATCTGGGGTTGCTTCAATTGGTCAGGACTAGGCTCAGCAACATTATGCAGCAATAAAATGAAGTCAGCTAACTACCTGAATGTACTGAATGACCAGATTATCCATCAATGGATTTTTTCTTTCATGATGGCACAGCATATTCCAGGATGACAATGCCATGATTCATCAGGCTCAAATTGTGAATGAGGGAGCATAAGGAATCATTTTCACACATGACTTGGCCACCACAGAGTCCTGACCCTAACCCCCTTGAAAGTCTTTGGGATGTGCTGGAGAAGACTTTACAGAGTGGTTTGAATCTCCCATCATCAATACAAGCTCTCGGCCAAAAATGTATGCAACTCTGGATGGAAATATGTGTTGTGACATTGCATAAGGTAGTCGAAACAATGCCACGACAAATTTGTGCCTTAATTAAAGCTAAAAGTGGTCCAACTAAATGTTAGAGTATGCAACTATTTTGGCCAGGCAGAGTACATTTATTTTTTATATATTTACATTTTACAATACATTTATATTAGTACATTTAAATGGTTTGTGCCAAAATTCTGCTCCCTGTGTTACGGCGTGATACACAACAAAATTGGCTTACACTACAGTGAACAACAAAATAACCTATTTCATTTTCTGCAAAAAGTTTCTGTAGGTGTCCTGTAGGTAGATCAACAGGCCAAATTTAGCTGATGTTCTCTGGCTCACTGTCGCAGAAACCGGCTTATGATGCTCTCGCTGAGATTTCCACTCAGTTAATTTAGATCAGAAAAAGAGAAAGCCACACTTCCACACTGCAGGTCTGGAGACATGGCACCCTGGGGAAAAGTTACTTTTATCAGCTCTGAACAAATAAACTCACACAAAATGTAATTTTGTTACTACAGAATATATTGTAATGGAGTGTTGTTTGAGAATCACACACCAGACCATCATATACTTCTCCAAGATGTGTAGCAGCAAACCACAGGCACATGGACATACATGACTGGCTGCTAACTAATGGCCAAGCTATTCTTATTTTAGCCCATGTATTATTAGCCCCTGAGAAGACAATAGACATTAGCTGCAAGAATTAATTTAACAAGTTCAGCAACTCGCATGTACAATCCTATACATGCTCTGCATTGCAGAAAAGATCATCTGAATTATCCACGGGTGGTGACAGTCAATGCACCATTATACTAAACCCTGCTACAGTCTCCATGGGGAGTTACAACCCATGGAAAAAAAGCTACAGTACCTTCTCTTCTCATTTTTCTCTTGTTCTATCAATTAAATAAATAAACTGAAAATGTCAAAGAAGAACGACTAACAAGACTAAAAAATAGTAGGGTTGAATGATTTGGACAAAAAAATCTAATTGCAATTATTTTTTAAAAATAAAATACAACAGTCGTGGTACAACTACAATGTAACTAGTGAAAAATTATTTATGCCAAAAAATATGGTTCCTATAGTCTACTATAATAAAAACATATTTAAACAATAATATTTGTATAGTAAAACCATAATAACCACAAAAATTATTATTTTTATTCCAAAATTTAGTTTTACTGTTTTATCACTATGGTTTCACTATGAATGTCATGGTTAAAATATGTTTACTGAAGTAAAACCATGGCAAAACTTATTGTGAGGGCACGCAAAACTTTTTCAGAAAAACAAAATTCCACACTGTCCTCTAAGAGGCTCTGTACTATAAAAAGCTTTTATTTGAGTTGAAAACAGCCTTTTAATGCATTAAAAAAAGTGTCATGGGATTATTTTATAATAGTATAGTCAATTGTAGCGGCAAATCATATGTGAAATTACTACACTGTGCAATTAAAACAAATCTGGAGCACTTTAAATATAATGCCTCAGCACACATTAGCACACTGAACCGAATTGAATTGAACTCAGAGCTATTCTGTCATTCAGGAGACCAGAAGTATATGTGTATCGAGCACAGAACCGCTCTGAAACCACTGAAAATGCATGTGTAATACACTGACCCTGAATGTGGTTCCACTGATCTGGACAAATGTGTTATGGTCTGATGAGACCAAGATTAAACTTTTTACCCAAAATTGTAAAAGGTATGTTTGGTGCAAAAACAACACTACACATCAGCAAAAGAACACCATCCCCACGGTGAAGCATGGTGGTGGCAGCATCATGCTTTGGGGCTGCTTTTCTTCAGCTGGAACTGGGGCTTTATTGAAGGTGGAGGGAATCATGAATGGCTCCAAGTAACAGTCAATTTCAGCACAGAACCTTCTGGCATCTGCTAGAAAGCTGAAAATGAAGAGATCTTTCACCTTTCAGCATGACAATGATCCAAAGCACACATCCAAATCAATAAAAGAATGGCTTCAGCAAAAAAAGATTAGTGTTTTGGAATGGCCCAGCAAGATCCCAGACATGAATCTTATAGAAAATCTGTGGGTGGACCTGAAGAGGGCCACAGGAGATGCCCTCGTAATTTGAAAGATCTGGAACGTTTTTGCAAAGAAGAGTGGGAAAATATCCCAAGTCAAGATGTGCCAAGCTAATAGACTCTTATCCAAACAGACTGAGTGCTGTAATAAAATAAAAGGGTGCTTCAAATAAGTATTAGTTCAGGGATGTGCACACTTATGCAGTTAGGTTATTACATTTTTTTATTTTTTTTATCTGAAACGTGTCACTTTGGTTTTCAGTGGCATTGCATAGGCTGTAATTTTTTACATAAAAATTCTGATATGATATATCTTTGTTTAATTTTTTTACTTCACAAAAACCTGCTGTTTTAACAGGGGTGTGTAGACTTTTTATATCCACTGTAAGCACAAAAGGGTAGCAATGTCCAAACTATATATTTGTTTAGTTAAATTGCAGCCCTTGCGGTTTGATAATCGCACTGGGTCATATTGCAATTTGTATTTTATTTAGATTATACATCATCCCAAGAATGTAGATAGTTTTTTTCTTCTTTTACAAAGTATTATTGCTGCAAATGTGACAGATGGGAATAATGCATTTTACCAGTAAGTCATTGCAAGCATTTGAGTAAGCAGTAGAGTAACAGTTAGCGGGTTCATATTCAGGTATGTTTGCCATTCTCATAGGGTAATGATATATAATATGTTATGGTTAAAATTGTTATTGTTAGTTACAGCAGTTACAGTACTTTTATTATTTCTTATTTTTCATGTGCAAAATGTCATTCTAACAACAGAAGCAGCAAGTGTAAAAAAGGTGTTGTAGTTACTTGAGGCTCCAGCAGGGGGAGCGTTTGAACTATGTTACGGTGCACCTCGCTTCCTCCCTTCAGTCATTACACATATGATCTGATGGAAGTTTGTGTCCGTGCATCTTTCATTGAATTATTCCTCTTTTCAGGTATGAATTTTGTATAATAGGTGATACTGTTTACCCACGTGTTATGTGACTGTGTACATGTGTCGAGGAGAGTGTCCTTACGCACAGTTAGTCGAACATTGTGAAGTTACGACGCTAATTACATGACGACGAGTAAGCTAGTTAAATGAGCCTTTAGTAATGCTAACCGCGACCTCGTGGATGAACGCGCGGCACTTAGTAACGTTAGTTATGCAGTGATATTGTACTTGTCGTAGCATGTGTTGTATATGATTACAAAAGATACTGAGTACTATTAATGGTGTAAAGAGTTATGTATGTATGTTATCAGCACAATTGTGTTTGTATCGCGTGTGGATTGACGTATTTACTCTGTAGTGAAAAGTGGGAAATGCTTCTGCAGGAATAACTTAATTGCTGACGAGAGATAATTGTTAGAATTGTATGTATAATGCATGTAATATTATTTTGTATATGTAAACTGTACTGACGTTGCATATGATTGTTGAATATTCAGTCATTACACATAGGCTATGATCTGATGAAAGTTTGTGTCCGTGCATCTTTCATTCAATTATTCCACTTTTCAGGGCTTTACACAAACTTGGAAATGTAAAATAACAATTACAAAAAATGTATCATGTTTGGAGCTCCAGTGGATGAGAATTTTTATTTAGATATTGTTATTATTCTAATCTACAATGGCATACTGGCTAGTGTAAAGAGTAAAGCTAGTGGATGATCGATGCTTCTATCCTTTGTTCACAAAATCATGTTGTCTTCCTGGATTGGTGTATTAGATTATTAGCTCTTACCACATAAATTAATTCCTTAACTACAAATATTTGATAGTATGATATTAGTTAGTGAATAAACAACACTGAGTCCATTCATAAATGTGACTGCCCTGACTTAAATTTAATATAACCAGTATCGCATGGCTTCGGAAGACTAGAGTAATGCACACAAGTGGCATAGACCACTTTATAGCTTACGTTTTTGGTGCTTTTCCCATACTGATCGCACTGTGAAATGGGCAACAGTAGATTTAGTGCATGCTTACAAAAATACAAACCACTGCCCCCAGTGGCAAAGCTGGAAGTGTTGTTAAACATATGGGCATGTGTGAGGTCCAAATTCAGTTGTGTATTCTTTACTTATAGCCTAACCCAACCCCCAACCAAACCTAACCATCAGTGGAGTAAAATTTTCATTTTAGAGTGAAAATGCAACCTCTGAATCATGCACCATTGTTTAAGTGAACATGATTACTTCCTGGTGAAAAGGCTACACAAAGCTGCTGGCTTTATGGTTGGGTTTTTTTTTAGCGGCCTGGTGAGGCCTGGCTGAGACCAGAATTTGTCACTTGGAGGTTGCTCCAGAGGGAAAGGTGAAAACATATGAATTGATGCAAAAATGTCTGATGGGGGATGACGCTTGCCGGTTAATCGGCAGAATGGTGTCAGTTTTAAAAATAAGGGTTTTGAAAAATGAGGGTGGATAAATTATTAGACTTTTCATTTTTGGGTAAACTATTTCTTCAAACTACAATTTAGAGCATATTTTGATAGACATGAAGAAATGAAGGAAGGTGCCAGGCTAGTCCCTGCAATACAAACTAATAAAAGTACCTTAAAATCAGTGCTGTACTTAACGGCAACTAATACAAATTAGTGGTAACGTGTATAAAAAGGTTCCATTTGTTAATATTAGTTAATGCATTATGTATCATGAACTTACAATAACCAACATCATTTTTAAAGCATTTATCTATCGATGTGTGTTTGTAGGGGGCAACTACATTATACATTAAATGTCCTCTATAGAAGAATAAAACAACATTTGCTATTTTAATATTTGCTATTCTCACCTAGCCAGACCTTTGACTAAAACAGCAAAGGTTAGGGCACGGACTATGGGCATGACGTCTGAGGCTAAGACTAAATATTTTCTAACACAATGCTATTTTTTGATGACAAATAGTCATCAAAAACCTGATTCCTGATTCAGGTAAAAAGGCTCATAACAAATGTTTGTGTCAGGAAGTATTCTGTCAGGAAGTACACCAGGAGAGTTGGATGCAAGTGCAGTAAGGGCAATTTAATGTGAACCAGGCAACAGTACAGTTCAAACAGCAGGCAAATCCAATAATCAGAACAGGCAGAAATTCAGGCGATTGTCAAACAGAGGTAACAAGGCTAGAGGCAAACTCCTGGTCAAAACAGGCGAAGGTACTATAACAAGAGATCAGGCAGACTATGAAGGCTTGATAACATCTTTGACACAAGGAATAGAGTTATACTTCACGCCGACAAAACGTGACAGGGTTTCTTATAAAGGGTGCAGTGATAACTGTGGTGACGAGGTGCAGGTGATGCTGATCAGAGTTCAGGTGATTGGAATCAAGGTAGTACATTGTGTTGTGTGAATTGGAGTCCGGTGTTGCCATGTTTTGAGGCTGCATTGCTTGCTGGGAAACTGAGTTCATGACATTAAGTCAATACACCCTAACATTTTGGGATTGCCCACAAACTCTAAGCCATGTTACGATGTTGTTCTTTAGAATGTCAATTGTGGTAAAATGGTTAAGTAAAATAAATGACTTATCAAGTTAAATATATGCAGTATAAGGAACGCGCACAGGTCTTGTATATGGTCATAATTTTTTTCAAATTGTCTCCAATTGCAAACATATTTTAAACTTCACCAGTTCATTTTAAATTGTCTTGTAGTGTAACAAGTATATTTATAAAAAAGCATTCCCTCCATCAGGGAACTGGGGTCACAACAGTAACCTAGATGCTCCCCTTCTGTCACTCACTCGACGGTATGTCGATGTAGTGACACTAGGGGTCCCAATCCAATAACGTCACGACACTGAACCGTGTTATGTGAACTGCTGATGCATGTGTAAGCAAGCTGTTGCGTGCCAAAGGAGAAGACCTCATCAGGCTGCACATAACTTTCCCCAATGCCCCATAAAACGTCATATACATTTTAAGTTCCCAACATCCCTGAGGAAGGGAACAAGGGACGTGACAAGCATGGGAGCAGGCCGCGCCAGCCGCAGCCTTTTCTCTCTCTATGTTTTCTTTACATAGAGTGTTAGATGCGGCTGGCCCCCCCACACGCATCGGGGAAGGTGTTCTTTTCCAATCCTATTCTTTTAGGGGGAAAAGACCCTGCGGAGACCACATCCTGCCCAGGCCGGGGAGGTTAAAATGTGGCAAATATGTCACATGGGCTTACAAGCCACTCATGGAAGTGTCGTGGTGGTAGGATCTGCCTAGTGAGGGAGGAGCTCTACAAACACAGTGACCGGGGGTAGAGGGAACTGCCCAAGGGAGACGTGGGTCCGTTGAGAGGGGGAGCGTACCGAGGAAAATACGACACAGGGGGTTACCATGATAACCAACACCTGTGGAGCGCCTGTTCCAGTACAGAGTAATTAGTACCCATAGTGGGTCTGGTCAGGAATTCCTCCACCGAATTCATGAGCCAGAGGGCTAGGGAGGAAGGACATCCAGGGAGCACAATTTTGTGGGCTCGCCTGAGACTAAGAGCGGACGTGTACACCTCAGAGGAGGGGAAAGATGCTATGCGCAAGTGTTACACCCAGTCAGCTGTTCCGTATTACTGAGTTCTATGTGCTCGGTCCTGACAAAACATGGGACGAGACCAACTAAACCCAGAGATTATAGAATCTCACAAATGCATTGGGTGTTGCCCAGCCCGCTAGAGAGGTGCCATTGGCCAGTGCTCACGAGGATGTCACACTCCTCGTAGAGTGTGCTGAAACCCGCAAGGGGGCGGGCACGGCCTAGGTCTGATAGGCCAATGCAATGGCATCGACGACCCAGTGGGCAAGCCTCTGTTTGGAGACAGCGTTCCCTTTCTGATGTCCGCTAAAGCAAACAGAGTGCTACTCGGAACATCTAAATAGGTGCGGAGAGCACACACCGGACACAGCAACGATAAGGCTGGGTCTGTCTCCTCCCGGGGCAACACTTGCAGGTTCACTACTTGGTCCCTGAAGGGGGTCATAGGATGCACATAGCCTGGTTGGGGTCTTAGGATGACATAAGCATCTACCGGACCAAACTCCAGGCAAGTGTCACTGACAGAGAACGCTTGCAGGTCCCCAACCCTCTTGATGGACGCGAGCGCAATCAGGAGGGCCGTCTTCAGGGAGAGGGCTTTTTGCTCATCTGACTCTAGCGGCTCGAAGGGAGCTCTCTGAAGGCCCGTAAGGACCATGGAGAGATCCCATGAGGGGAACAGGCGTGGCCTGGGTGTGAAATAAGGTCCATCCTCAGGGGAATTCGCCAGGGAGGTGCTGTCGTGAGGAGCGTGAGATCCAAGCACCAACAAAGGGCTACCAGAGTGACTTGTTCCTCACCCTCCCTCCCTGGCCTTGCACAGGGCTTGTGCAAGTAGGCTCACTAGGGGAAATGCGTACTTGTGCAGCCTCCGGGGCCAGCTGTGTGCCAGTGTGTCTAACCCGATGGTAGCCTCCAACCGGGAGTATCAGAGCAGGCAGCAGGAGGATTCCTGAGAGGCAAACAGGTCTACCTGTGCTACACCCCATTGATTCTAAACCAGCTTGGGGTGGAGTCTCCACTCTCCACTGAGTGTGGCCTGTCGTGACAGCGCATCCGCTGTCCTATTGAGGCTGTCTGGGATGTGAGTGGCGTGCAGCAACCTCAGCCGCTGCTGACTCCTGAGGAGGAGATGGCAGGCGAGTTGTGAAATGCGACGAGAGCAAAAGTTGCCTTGGCAAGTTATATATGCTACAGTCACAAAGCAGTCTGAGTGGATCAAGATGTGCTTGCCCAGAAAAGGTGGAAGAAATATCTGCAGGGCAAGAAGTACTGCCAGAAACTCTAGGCAGTTGATATGCCAGCCCAGCCGTGGCCCTGTCCAGGAGCCAGCAGCTGCGTGCCTGTTGCACATGGCGCCCCAGCCTAGATTTGAGGCATCTGTGGTGACCATGACACGTCTGGACACCTGCTGTAGGGGGATTCCTGTCAGCAGAGAACAGAGGTCTGTCCAGGTGCTGAATAGCTGGATAATTCTCATCCAGAAGCCTCTGGAACTGGCACAATGTAACCGCTGTGCCTTGTCTGAACGATCTTAAGCAGTTCAACACCGGCTGTGTGCACTCGCTTGTGAGGCACGCTGACATTGAGACTGAGTCGAACTCCATTCCGAGAAAAGAGATGCTCTGAACCAGGAAGAGCTTGCTCTTTTCCTAGTTGACCTGAAGCCCTAGGTGGCTGAGGTGCTTAAGTACCTGGTCCCTGTGGGCACACAGTGACTCTCGAGAATGAGCTAGAATCAGCCAGTCATTGAGGTAACTGAGTATGCGGATGCCCACTTCCCTTAGTGGGGCAAGGCTGCCTCTGTGACCTTTGTGAAGGTGCGAAGGGACAGGGACAAGCTTAAGGGGAGGACTTGAAACTTGTACGTCGGCCATCGGACGCAAGCCCTAGGACGGGTCTGTGTCGAGGCAAAATTGAGACGTGAAAGTACGCGTCCTTCAGGTCTACGAATGCGATCCAATCTCGATGTTAGACGTGTGTTAGAATACGTTTCTGCTTGAGGGTCTTGAATGGGAGTCTGTGTAAGGCCCAGTTCAGAACTCGTAGGTACAAGATTGGCCGCAAACCACCACCTTTCTTGGGTACAATGAAGTGAGGGCCATAGAAACCCTTCTTCATCTTGGCTAGAGGGACAGGCCTTGTATAAAAGTGTTGCAATTTCCACTCGCAGGGTGTTGTCATTCTCGCCATGTTGTGAAGTGAAGTGGATGCTGCTGAAACGGTGTGGGTGCCTGGCAAACTAAGTCGCGTAGCCGAGTCGGATGGTCTTGGCCAGCCAGTCCAAGCTCTAAGAGGGGGGCACTAGGGGGACGATCACGTTTGACTTACCTGGTGGGGCTTCGCAGTGGAGAGGATCAGGTAATGTTATGTCGGGGGGCAGAGTTGCACCCCAAGACAGTTGTGCTAAGGGAAAACTGAAAGCACATACCTTGCACCGCGTACCCGGCTGGGGGCAGGAAAGTGACTGAGGAGGCCCGGTTGGGGTGTGGTAAAAGGTATCCCTGCCGGCCTTCCACCGGAAGATGTTGTGGTCAAGAGGCCAGCTCCGTAGCGGCCATCTAGCTCCCTGAGTCGATCGTCTCAGGAACACTTGGGAGCCTTACAGGTCCACGAAGGGGTTTGTGAGACGGTGGCGTCAGCTTCCTGTGGGGAGCTCTACGCTGGGGCTGAGAGCTGGGCCCGGGTGATGGCGAAGCTGCATCAGCTTTTGCAGCCGCAGGGGGACGCCCTCGTCGAACAGACAGAGTACATGCTCTTGTACCCCCCCCCCCATTATAGTCATATTATCGCAATGAGAACAGTACCACTCATAAACACTGACTCAGCCCAGACACGTGAGGCAACGCCCATGACCATCAGAAGCGGAGAGATATCAGCCGCATCCAGGAAATAGACAAAGGTGGAAAGCCATCTTTAAAAAGACACGTTTTTTTAAAACTCTTTTAGAGAAAATAGAGTGTAGGGTGGAGGAGGGAGGGGCCGGGCTGGAACAACGCATGCCCGGTCTCCAATAAGCCTGATAGGGGCACGCAAGGTATAAAGGCGGACGGTGACGACGGTTCAAGGGAGAGAGAGAATGACATGCAGCTGCTCTGTGTGTTTATGTTTGTGTGTTTTTCGTTTATTTCTTCATGAAACTATTATTTATATTGTCAATCCGGTTCTCGCCTCCTCCTTTCCCTTAACCCCCTTTACATTGGTGCCGAAACCCGGGAAGAAGGAGGGATTCGCGGAGTCCTCGACACTGCCATCCACCCAGGGGAGCACCACTGCCATAAGCTGGGGGACGGAGTAGCCCAACAGCCGGATGTGGGGAACAGCCGCCATCAGTGAGGCGAGTGGGGACTGGACTCCATGACTGCCTGGAGCGATGGAGCCGCTGCCAGGGGCAGAGGAGTGCCCTGCCGTCCCCCAGAAACGCAAAGGGGTCAAGAGGACCAGTGCCCACGAGGGGAGAAGGGAAGCAACTCCCTGACCGCCTGGAGAGGCAGGGCCGCTGCCAGGGGTGGAGGAGAGTCCCCACGGGTCGCCGAGAACACGGAGGGGTGTTCTGTCCGCTGGGAGTCGGTCTGACTCCGATCCACCCAGGGAGGAGCAGCTGCTGTCTGAATGAACAGCCATATTGCACCCTCCTTTATACCCGTATGTATGGGGAAGGGACATGCAAATTCTGTTCAATTCAGAAGTGCTACATTATAAAGTTTCAGTTGCATGAGAAAAATCAAAAACTGATTTGAGTGCAACAAGACTATATATATATATATATATATATATATATATATATATATATATTAAATTTTATTTTTTTTTAATGAGTATATGGTCAAGTGCTCATGGAAAAGATGTGTATTTAGCCATTTTTTTGAAGATAGTGAGTGAAGGCCATTCCACCAAAGAGGTACATTAAATTAAAAGTCCGGGAAAGTGATTTGGTGACTCTTTGTGTTGGTTTGCAGACTTCAGGCTTCTGGTGGGAACGTAGCTCTGCAGGAGTGATTTTAGGTAAGCTGGAGCAGATCTAGTGAATGTTCTGAATGCCATTATCAGAGCCTTGAACTTGAAACGTGCAGTGTAGAGAGACAAGGAGTGGTGTAACATATGATCTCTTTGGTTTGTTAAAGACCAGACGTGCTGGTCTTCATACCCATGAGCTGTTTCATAAATGAAAACCCGACAAGTGTATGCATTCAAAATATTTCTTCTATTTTAAAACACAGGACACTTGCCAAGATAAGATCAAACTCGGGCAGAAATTGCTCTATTATAGTAATCTTAATTTGCCTTTTTTGTTTCTTATATTGATAAAAACCTGAATGTAGAACACACATTAAAGTAAAACTGAATGCTGAACTAACACTAAAGCTTTAGATGTCATAATCTCCAGAAGTTCATTAGCACAATACTACACTGCCATAAAACATTGTCCTCAAAACATTCAATGCTTGTTATAGCTGCAGAATTATGCCTGGAAATGCCATTTCTGATGTTCTTTCACTGACTTGCATTCAAAAGGGATCATCTGAACATTCCACCCACAGTGCTAAAACATCATTTGTGCCAAAGTATTCATTTATTTGACATGTATTACTGTATACATTAAAAAAACTACAACGTTTCGAATGTTAATAACAGTGTTAATATACAAAATGCAAGTCATTTCAATTAATGTTTGGATCCCAGTGATGCGCTTGTCTCCGACCCACTTATCTCCTCTTCAAATTTAGGCTGGGCTTATTGACACATTGGCACTAACCTCCAGACCCCATTGGAACCATCTTTGAACTCCCCCTGGATCTTGCTGACAAAATATTACATTATTATTCTTTCTTCCGATAAAACATTTTTTTAAGAGGGTTTTTAAGATACGTCTTCTCCCATTTCACATATCAGTCTCGAAGTGATTATAAGTCACACAGAGCAAGTGGCATCAGGGAGAGAGAGAGAGACTCAGAAAAACATCTTACTCTAGAGACTCAATTAGATTCTCAAACCGATTTCTTGGTGTATAATCCAAGCTCAATTGCTAAATTGTGGTTATTTGTTTCCACACCTACATGCACCACAGTTTCCACTTAATAAAGGCTATACAAAGCTCTGGTTTTCTGCTTTTGGTGCTTTTAGGGGTTAGATTTCTCCAACTGGCCCGGTGAGGCCTGGCTGAGGACAAGCAGTGTTGATAAGGGTGAAAGTTAACAAGCACCCAAAAGTCTGATGAAATGCAATAGCATCTCAGAATTCAAGCTAGTTTAACCTAATGTGCCAATAGCCCAGATAGCAAAAAATGTCCACATGGCTTCTTTTTGCCGCCGTCCCCAAGCTGTCGGCTATAGGTGCGTCCCACTGGCGGGGATGAAACGTTTGCCGCCGAATTCGTCACTCCCATTTCTTGCGAGATGCCGCCGGCGATCAGACGGCGGGCCGCCCGCTTCATTTTCTCTGGCGGTTGCCTCGCGGCAATCGACCGCGGCTGGCCGGCGGCAAGCCGCTTTGAAATACAAGGACAGCTTAGACTCTCAAAATCGACCAGCCATGTTGGCTATTATTATTTTTTGCTCCAAAGCCATTAGGGTTTATAACAGATTCTTGACTCTTGATTCCATGATAAGGTAAGGTTTAGGAAATGACATTTAAATTACTTTGAAACTCTGAAGCGATTATACAGTAATATATGTAAAATATATTGAATTATTTATGCACAGGTGAAAATTGTTTACATTTCTTTGATTGATGCACATTGAGACATGCACCAATAAACCAAAAATAATTCCTTTTTGTAAAACTTACTTGGCAATAAATATCTTTATGATTCTGATTAGGTTTTAAAATAGATATTTAATACAGGGTATGAACAATTTAGCAGAATAAATTGATGAAGTTAGACTTTTCACCAATGCCTGTATCAGTGAACAGTGAAAGACATCTGCAACATAGCCAAAATATTGGGTATACTTTAATTATTTTTTATTAATTTGCAACCATGGTGATATCTATCATAAACATGAAAATCCCTGTTTTGACGTGAAGGATAAACTCAATGAAAAAGCAAAATTATCCTCTGGTTTCACAGTTGCGCAGAAATTTCGTTTATGTCTACATTTTTTCCAACCTCGATATTTTTTGTTATTTTACCTTTTACAGGTTTTGCAATTATGACCTGTACAAATGTTTAAGAAAGTGTTAAAGTCCCTGTAAAGGCAATAAAAAAATCTAAACGCATTATAAATGTTAAAAATGTATTGCTAAAACACATGACAAAGACTGAACTGTGAAGTTCCGCTGTCGCCATATCTGTTTCCGGTTTACTTGCGCGTCGCCCAAAATGTCTTTTTACTCGATGTCTCCAGAATCTTCCGAAAATACTGGCGTCAGCGATGTTCATCGCATTGTTGATGCCTGGTCCCCTGCTCCGACAAGCAAGAGGGACAAGGGCTTTAAACTCTACATATCGAGTTATCTGCACAACTACAAGGGTAAGTATTTTAATCTAATGTGGTGTGCCGGCAGATAGCGGCTAAGCTAGTTCAGCCACGTGTTCATTTTTAATGTAACGTTAGTATAGAAGCTTGTTTTTTCTTAGTTTTAAAGCAGACTGTTTGTTAATTTTTGTGATAATTGTGATATCAATTATATTAACTTGGTCTCCTCTCAGTTTCTAATAAAGATCAGGACACCGGTGAAGTCACTGTCAGGGCATTGTGTTACAGGTCCATGAGAAAAGCAGATAAACCTTACAGTTTGAGCGTATGGTGAAGCTAGAATTAATAAGACTGCAGTTATAGGCTTGTTACTTTAATAGCCCAATGTTCCTGGGGACTCGGCTAAGGTTATTCATGTTTAATGTAACTCAAATCAAATGAAAACAGTTATTGTAGGCAGGTAAGTTTCCCTAGCTGGTCCCCTCTGTGTAAAATGCGTTCTTATTCAAGTTTTCAACTCAGTCATTCGTTTAAGGTGCAATCTTGTGTTATAAGTATTAGGCTATCATGATTATACAGTGAGCAAGCTATATAAATAAGTATTTAATATAATAAAAGTGTAGAGCAACAACCGAGGGTGTAAGGTAAAGGCTGAATATTGTAGATTTATTACAATATGTTGCATGTTTGAATTAAAATACCTGTGGATATGCAACTTCCCACTAATGAAAGTTTTATTCAAAAGGAGCACACTCTACAAAGGCCTGACTGGAGATTTGCCTGATCTATCCGGTCCTTCAGGTGAGTAGGGATATAACAATAGCACATTTCACTGTACAGTATGATATATCAACCAAAATCTGTATACCAATATTTCATTTTCTTTTCCTCCCTTTTACAAACAAATATTCTGCTTCAAAGAAAAAAATGAAATTGATGTTATCATAAGGGTTCTTCATTATGAACTTGTATGCCATGCATAACATACTGTGGATTGAAATTACAGGGAAAGGTACTGGTATGATAATTGTGGTTATATTATATTACTATTATATTTAGTGTATTGCTAATCAATATATTGTTACTTCCCAGATGACAGCGGCTCGCTTCAAGAGCAGGTGAAGCAAGTTGGGACAATGTTGAAGACATTTGCTCGCACTGGGCAATCAGGTACAACTTGCAAACAACACCTGTGGTTGTTGGTTTAATTCCCACTGGGGCCACCTGTACATGTAGTAGACCTAGATATAAATGTCATAGTTTAGTAGTTGAAGGACCAGGACTGACTACTTTATTCTTTTATTCTGGGAACCCCTGTAGGTGCAGATCAAACCCTAATGCTGCGACGCCTTGGAATTTGGCGATGTTGTGCGTAGCATGGATCGACAAAATGCTATGCTGCAACGCTTCAGTGCCAATGTGTCTGTTGGAGAGTTATCCCTGCCAGGGGATCTGTTACTCCCCTAGACACCCAGGAAGATTTGGCGTTGCTTGACAACAGTTTGAGGCAGGATAAAGAGCTCCAGCAACGATTTGTAAGTGTGCCGATTTCGTTTATAACGCCATAGGGTAATCTAAAAAGTAAAATTAAGATCGTACACTGCATATTCTACAGTCTGAATCCACAGCCTGTCACATTTTAAATTTATGAGAAGCTTCAGAGAAATGTAATTTGTAACATGTTTTTTTTGTATTTTCAGCTTCGGTTTTTGGCAATCAAATGTGGGAGGGACCTAAAGACAACCGTGTGGCTGAATGCTTCAGAGTATCTTCTCTAATCACCTTTCCATCAATACAACCTGGACTGGTGTAGGGGATAAAGCATGTTTTAGAGACATGTTCCTGAAGACCATTGTTCAAAGTAAGTTGGATATTTTTTTTATATTTAAGTAGATGTGTATGACCTTATTACCATTCAAATGGAATGACAGATCTTTATTTTCTACAGGAGCCATCCGGAAGAACCCGGCAACCCAGGATGCCACTGATGAGGCGATCCAGGTTAACGTTACGCGTTACCTGAAAGGAGCATCTGAACATGAAGGTGGAAAAGGCGCCGCACAGCTGAGAGGGACCTACAGCCGACCCCTTAAACCTAGGCTGACTACTGACACCCCAGCATCACTGACAACTGGAACCCTTTCTTTATCCTGCAGTCAGTAACATCAAGACCCCTAAAAAGCCTGCTAAAAGTGTCAGACTACACTCACCCAATCCACACTGTTCACTGTGGAAATTGCTCTTTTTTTTTTTTTTTTTTTTTCTCTCGTGTCCCTGCTTTGAGGGCAGCTCCTTGGATGAATATGGGATGGTTTGTCCTTTTATACAGGCGCACGAGGAATCACTGAAGATATGCCAATTTGCACTGCCTCATTCTGGAGGTCAGGGAAAACCGGTGATTCTTAGCCCACTACGCCACACAGTCCCCAACCTCTCCAGACATTCTGATTGGCTGTGTTCTCTATAGCCAGATTTTCTGCTGTTAATTATATTTTTTCCCACTTGTTGGCATGTGTAAGTTGAATGTCAAAATGTATATTATACCTGTTATCCTGCACATTCCTTGATACCAAAGATCTCAATTATTTCATATACAATTTGCTGCTTATTTCATTGTTACAGTGCTTAACTATTCTATTTTTAAATATAGCTCGTAAATCCTAGATTATACATCTAATACTTGATATTTGCACATTATCTGGTATCAAATATTCTACTTACCGTGAGTTTAGTATTGGCTTATTTCATTCCGTCAGTGCTTAACAATTCTATTATAGTTTGTAAATCCTATTTCATACCTCTGATACTTGATATTGCACAATAACTAGTACCAAAAATTCTACTTTCATTCCATCACAGTGCTTAACTGTTATTCTATTGTTACATATAGCTTGTAAATCCTTGTGCCACAGTCAGCATTGCAGTTGGTATATTCTACTCCAGAGCTTTACTCTAAATTATTACCACTTAACCTATTGTTAGAAATGACTTGTAAATATGATGTTATACCTCAATTTATTTGGTATCCTGCACTTTCTTTGGTACCAAATATCCTCATTGCTTATGTTTACTGGTAATTCTTTTCATCCCAGAGCTGACCTCTTTATATTATTAACAATTATTGTAAGTGTTACAATAGTGTTTTTTTAAAAAAAAAAAAAAAAAAGAAATTGGAAACCTGCATGTTCTTTTGTGTGTGTGTGTGTATATATAATGTTTGTATTTTTCTGTTATTTATATTTCAGTGATCTGACATCTTGTTTCAATGACAGTTACTTTGAAATGTGGAATTAAAACGCCAAATGGAAATTTGTCTGGTTTTGATCAATAATTATTCTTGATAAACTGCATGCTATAAATATATATATATATATATATATATATATATATATATATATATATATTATACAATAAGCGGCGGCAGATCGCTCGAAAAAGCGTTTGCCTCCGACGGTCCGCCTTCGATATAACGGCGGCGGAGCGGCGGCTGGCCAGCGGGCCGTCCGCGTATCGAAGGCGGTAGGAAGGCGGCTGCCGCCGGCGGACCGCCGTCAAACGTGTTTGCGATATCGCCATTCTGCCGCTTCTACTGCCGCCGGCGGACCACCGACTTATTGCTGTCTGGGAGGTTAATAGCTATGTTATAGATATCAAGATAAGAACTCAACACTATGTGCGTTTATAATGTGCAGCAGCAGAGTTTGAAAGAGAGAATGAGCTATTGTAAACAAGTACAATGGGTTACTGGGTTTAAAATGTATAATCATTTTCATATTAACATGGAAATTAAGCACAAAGACCCAGTTAAATGTACACTTCATGTAGGTACAGCTTCAATTTAAAGAAAATGTGTTCATGATCTTTACATAGAAAATGTAATGATTGCTCAATCTACTTTTTTCTCTTATGAAATCTCACAGTACGGTAGTGAAGAGTTACTCCAATTGGCACTGAAGAGCATGTTATGACATGATTGCTTCTTAAATACTCGAAGCACAGAGAAAGTGGTCTAAACTGTGCTTTTAGACACTTACTGTGTGCAGGGATTTACATTTTAATCCTGTCAGTGTGTCAGCATAATTACATGACAAATAGGAAGGATGATTATTTCAATTGATGACTGTCAAAAAAGTGACTTTGAAGAACAGAATAACCTGATTTCACCATATGTTGAACATAATCCTCTACATTTTCTGTTAGATGACTGCACTTTTGAGTCTTGAAAAAATAAATGTATCATCACACTAAAATAAGCATACTAATGCAAGCACAAATATACTGTCAAGAAAATATCTTAAGTATGTTCAGACCTAAATTAACCCAACATGCATCCTGCATGTCAAAGGACTAGGATACAAAGTAATGCTAAACGATATGCCAAAAATATCACAATATAATTTTCATATTCTACATTATCGATATTTATCACAATATACATTTCATACCATTAATGAGGGCATAACTGCATTCCACATGTTTGTTAGGCCTCATGAATGAATTTGACATAGCTTGTTTACAAGTAAACTCCAGAGGGTAAGCTACCTTTATTATACAATTAGTTTCCATAAGGTGTGTGAACTTTTTTGATGTTCCACATTCTAGCTCAGTAGGTGGCAGTAATGAACCAATAGCTGGTTAACCAATTAACATCACAAGAAGAAGAAACACTGTCTCGCCTGTGACAGCACTATGGATCATGAAAAAAAAAATAGTTTAACTAAATAGTACATAAATAAACAGCAATAATGTTATTGTCGGAGTTGTTGTTGTGTTCAGTCAATAGCTGCTTAATTGTATTGTCAGTGCTGTCTTGTTTGGTACACAATGATATTAAATTAGCCAGATAGCTAGTGGCTACCGAGCCTCATTGTAGTTTCCACAAAAAGTTGCTGGAAGGAGCAGACTCTTCACTACAGCATGAGTTCCAGAACACAGACTGGGATGTGTTTGCTTCTCAGGCCAGCCTGGAATCCCACACTGACATTAATAGCTACACAAATTCTGTTCTGCAACACATCAACATACCCCAATCAGAAACCCTGGATGAACAGGGAAGTCTGATGCCTGCTGAAGCCACGTGATGCTGCTTTCAGATCTGGCAACCAGGAAGCCTACACTTTATCCAGGGCCAATCTGAAGAAGAGAATTAAAGCAGCCAAACACAACTACAAACTGCAGATTGAGGACAATTTTACAAACAATGACCCCCGACGTATGTGGACAGGTATCCATGCCCTCACAGACTGAAAACCAGCGAACAGCACCCCCCAACCAGTAATGCCACCCTCCCAGGCGAACTGAACATTTTTTATGCTGGCTTTGATCATGTAAATAAAGAACCATCCATAGATCTCCCACCTGATGATCTGCCACTCACTGTTTCCTCCAGTGATGTATTCTCCACCCTGAGCAGATTGAATGCACATAAAGCTGTTTGGCCCTGAATGTATCCTGGGCCGAGTGCACAGGGCCTGTGCAGAACAGCTGGTTGACGTCTTCACCAACATTTTCAACCTCGCCTTGGCCTAAGCCATTGTCCCCACCTGCTTCAAAACAGCCACCATTGTACCAGTACCAAATTATGCTGCTGCAATGGCCCTCAACAACTTCTGCCCCATTGCTCTTACTCCCATCATAGCAAAGTGTTTTGAGAGGCTGGTCCTCTCCCACCTGAAATCATGCCTGCTCCCAACACTGGAGTCATATCAGTTTGCCTACAAACCCAAAAGGTCAACTGAGGATGACAACTCCTCAGCTCTTCACCCCGCCCTGACTCACTTGGACAAAAACAACACATACTGTATGTCAGGATGCTATTCATTGATTTCAGTTCTGCCTTCAATACTGAATACTGCTCACTGATCTTGGCATCAGCCGCTCCCTCTGTAACTGGACCTTGGACTTTCTCACTAGGATCAGATACCACAAATCATCCACCCTCACTTTGAACAATGGTTCACCACAGGGCTGTGCACTGAGTCCAATCCTTTACTCCCTCTTCACTCTCGACCACATACCTGAGCATGGCTCCAACTCCATAATCAAGTTTGTAGATGACACCACGGTGGTAGGCCTGATCAGCAGCGACAATGAGACGGCCTACACAGAAGAGGTAAGGCACCTGGCAGTGTGGTGTGCCAACTCCAGCGGGTGGTGAAAACTGCCTGATACATCACTGGTGTTCAGCTACCCTCCATCAAAGACCTTCACAACAAACGCTGCCTAAGGAGGGTGAGAAGCATTATCAAAGACACCTCTCACTCCAACACGGACTGTTTACTCCTCTTTCATCTGGGAGAAGCCATAGGAGTCTTCGCTGCCACACCAGCAGACTCAGGAACAGTTTCTTTACCTAAGCTGTCAGCCTACTGAACTCTAAACTCAGGTGCTGAACACTACATCCCACTCGGACCAAAAAAAAATGTCTTGCACATTCTTTGCACATAACTTCTACCTCTTGATGCCGCTTGCACTGTTATGGTCACCGGCCATATAAATATATTTACATATTTACTTATTTATACTTCATTCTGTACAATGCACCTTCAGTTTTATACTTCATTTGCACCTTGTGCTGTATTCATAGACATTTGCATTGACCTGATCTCTGCTTCTCTACCTCATAACTTTGCACTCTAAAAAAATATATATAAATATTGCTATGCCCGTCATAGAGTTCTCGACACTGCCGTCCACCTAGGGGAGCACCGCTGCCATCCACCGGGGGACGGAGCAGCCCGACCGCGGCGAACGGCTGCCGTCCGTAAGGAGGAACGGGACTGCCTGGAGTGATGGAGTCGCTGCCAGGGGAGGAGGAATGTCCCCACGTGCCGCCAGGAAAGCAGAGGGGCATTCTGTCTGCTGGGGGTCGGAGGTTTGTCTCCGGTCCACCCAGGGAGGAGTGGCTGTCGTCCGCCTGAGAATGTGGAGGACTGGTCGGGGACCACGTGATGGCGCATCAGAGAACCATTGAGTGAGCTTCTTCTCTCTTTCCTCTCTCTCTCTCTGTCACTCTGTGTTGGCCTGTCTCTCACCAATTTTTTTTTTCCCTCCTGTCTCCTCCCAGGTCGAGGAAGGCGGGGATGGCCAGCCGGCAGACGGGATGCAAGGCATGCCCCTCCTCAGGGAAAGAGTGGGGGAGATGTACATCATGACAGGCGCTCCCAGGCCTGAGGCAACGCCGGGAAGAGTGTAGAGCAGAGGAGGGCTGGGCCATGTTTGAATGACGCACACCCGGTCCCCAATCAGCATGATTGGGCACGCGAAGGATAAAGGCAGCCAGTGAAGACAGTTTGAGAGAGAGACAATTACAGGCAGCTGCCCTGTATGTGTTTGTGTGTGTCTTTTTATTTAATTAAATATGATTTATATTGTTAAGCTGGTTCTCACCTTCTCCTTTCCCTTGAACCCCCCCTTGCAGCTACATTTTATTGTAACGTGGTTGGCAATGATTGAATGGTGCTGGACATTACTTTGAATCAGAACGAATTATGCAAATTTCTGATGTGATGTCTGTAACGTCTCAAAAACATGAATAACCAACACTCCTGAAAACTTTCTATAGGTTAGTGTAATTAATATTTTCAAAATGTTGTCCCACTGTCCACATATATGGACGTTAATGCTTAGGAAAACTATTTGCTCTAGAATTAATTTGATTAATTAATTTATTTGTTTGTTTGTTTATTGGGTGCTACTAGTTATAAATAAAAAGGAAAATGGAAAATGCACACAGCAGTCACATTTGGGTCTCAGGAGGTTAATCATTCCTGCTGCAAAGACCAGCATATTGGTCAGCTGCATATGATGGGTTTTGGATGCTTGTTTCCAGCAGGCTTCAAAACTAGGTCAACCAACATCATGAAAAAAATATGAAATGCCAATTCATGATGGTTATCTAGTCTTTTCAGCAGTGATAACAGCACCATGTTTGATTATCCATCTTGTGAAAAGTATTTATTTTACATTGCCATGTTAGAAATAAGTAATTTTATTTATACAGTCTTACATTAAGTGCATTTACATCATCAGGCCAAACGATTCAGAGAATAATAACGGTACCTTATCCGGTACCACAATAATCACCTTGAAAAGTTGCCTTTGATGTCACATGCCAGATACTATGTTTGCAAAGAAGTAAATAAAAGGAAGCTCTTTTGGTTTCAGTACTATTAGGGTGAAGTTTAGGGTTAGGGTTAGTAGTAGTTCAATGTAATTACTAAACACATTTTTCTGAGAATTGTATGGGCTGTGCCTTCCATGCCACATCCATTTAAAAGGCTCTGTCACATTTAACCCTGCATTGCGAAATTCCGCAGGCAAAGAAGGCATGAGCAGATGCGAGTGTAATCCCGCAAATTGTTTTTATTGCCAAACAGACTCTTTTTTTTTTATGCTGCACTTTATACTCTGGGTAAAGTGCAGTAATATTTAGTGAAGTTATGGATGAAGCACTGTGCACCGAGCCAAGAAGTATTTTCTTGAGCTTGCGCAGTGTCGCAACTGTAGTTCTGGTTTGGGCCACTGGAAAATGATATTCAGAAAGCATACAGTACTCAGATTTTAGCAGAAAAAACATTTAACCTCCTGTCACTGATTTTTTGTGAGATCAATCTAGAGAACCATGCTGGTGGAATGACTTTAGTGATTGGTCATGTGTTATTTTTAATCTAATCCTGATTATGCATCACCAAAACGTAAAAATAAACCGTAGCTGTGTCATAGAGCATGGACCAGTACAGAACAGCAGGATTTAGCAGCCTTTACGCAGTATGTAAATACAGTCAGTAGGCTGCCTCCAATCACAAAAGACATAACAGGGTGATAGGATCCACATTCCCATCAAAGGACAACTTTTTTTTCACGCACTGTCTGCTCATTACCCAGAGGGTCAACAAATCTTATTACAGTATGGTGGCAATGTCATTTAGAGACAAGCTGCTTTCCACATTTGTTGTGGCACTGTTAACCATGCATTAAATAAACTAAACCCCTAAACACCCCCTATAAAGCCTGTAGGGAAACAGTTTATCCCCGCCAAGACTCAACCTTAACAAGATGCGGTGCTTCCAAAGTCATGTCTATGTGTTTAGGATTGATTTTGCCATTGTGACATGGATCATTCATCGATCTCACAAACCTAGCAAGGGGAGTCTGTCTTAATAGAGGACTAGTGCACAATCAGGGCAAACGTGTGGTTT
This sequence comes from Xyrauchen texanus, assembly GCF_025860055.1. Taxonomy (NCBI): domain Eukaryota; kingdom Metazoa; phylum Chordata; class Actinopteri; order Cypriniformes; family Catostomidae; genus Xyrauchen; species Xyrauchen texanus. The sequence continues at coordinate 17,040,150 of NC_068280.1, forward strand.
CCAATCACACCCAATTAATTTGCATTGCAAAGGCAAATAATTAGATCTTTGTCACACTACCCCAAACATAGTAGATGATTGAAGGAGGTGTGATGTTTTTTCTAAAGGAGAACTGGGCTTCCATTTTGCAGACCACATATTTAATTCTAGTAATTATTTGGTGCACAAATTTATATAAGAACTTTTGTGAGGTTTTACAGACTCCCCATGAAACATATAGGGGTTCAGACACAACATTTTTGGGAAACCTGTTTGAAAAAAAAAATGTCATTAATTTTGCCATTCCGTTTGGTGATGCTAGTGGCACAGAAATTCTCCACAAAATGCAAAACTGTACCCAACACTGTATTAACTTGTCACAGAGTAATTTAATTTTTACAAATTGCCTCATTAGAACTGTGAACAAGCTTCCAAAGATCTACAGAAATTATTTAGGTCTGTGAACACAGTATAAATTATCCCACTGCTAAATGAAATCCAGTAAACATCTGTTTATCAGGCTGAATCAACAGTCATACATTTAGCAGCAATGACTGCAATGTATGCAGCAGAGATTGCGTGAGCTTCGCACAAACAACAACATTAACTCTATTGAACTCATTCTCTCCCTATGTTGCACAAACACAATCTCCTTTAAACAGAAAATGTCTAGTTACCTAAGAAAAAACTCTTTGTGATGAGGTGATAAGGAATACACTACAATGGGAAACTTGAACACTGTTCCTGTTTCCTTAGGGGACCTGTAAACATTGTTCATGTGAACAGAGCCAAATCTCTGTAGGCAATCATTAGAAAATAGGCTTTTCAGCGTGTTACCAGAGATTTCCTTATCTCTATCATTTCTAGAGAGAGGAAAAAAAGGTGGATGAGAGAGATGTAATCTTTTCCTATCCTGAGTCTTGGCTGGCCTCGGATCTGATAAAAGACTAGAAAACTTTGAAGAAAACGTACTTCTCAATTAGTCATAAAGTACGTTCTTTTGGTATGCAGGTGAGTGGTATGAATACATTCATAAACATACTTTATCCGGGAACGAGGGCATTGTCCTGTAAACTGATTATATGATTGTAACAAGACGGAGGGCGGAAGGCGGGGCCGGGTCGTGATTATACACACCGGTCCCTTATCAGGCTAATTAAGCCTCCTAGAGGGATAAGGGCGGACTGCGGATGGTGGTGCGAGGAGAGAGAGATCGTTTACGGTCAGCTGACCGTCATGTGTGTCTTTTTGTTCAGTTTTATATTAAAACTATTATTTATATTGTCAAGCCTGTTCTCGCCTCCTCCATGCCCATCTAAATCCCTTTACAATGATGTAGTAACAACAACCACAAAAATAGTCTTCTCTGGTTTAGTTTAACAAGTACAATTTAACCATGATAAACAAATTTTTTTGTTTTTGTTATTTACACTGAGTGTAAATAGCAACAAAAAGCATCTTCTTTGCACCTGTTTCGACAGTCACGTAACACGGTCAGTGTGTGGCGCTTTTCTATGGACCCCTTGTGTCACTTCATTTGACACAAAGTCGAGTGAGTGACAGAAGGGGAACGTCATGGTTACTGTTGTACAATACGTTGTGTCCCTCTTGCCACAGCACTACCTAGCACTGTAAATGTCCGTGCTTAATTTTCGGCTCCACAGTGCAAAATCCTGACTGGCATTCTCTGCCCCGCTTCCCTTTATACCTGTATGTCCGGGTAGGGCATGCAAATTCTGTCTGCCAACTTCACATTGGCCTTTTCTCAGGTTCAGAGGTACGATTTGGTGTCCAAGGAAGACCCCTTGTGTCACTTAATTTGACACAACGTCTCGTTCCCTCCCTCGGGGAACAGAGGTTACAATAGTAACCATGATGTTCAAAAAAAACATAAACCAAACCTAAAAAAAGGCAAGACATAAAAAATGAGAACATGAAAAACTAAGAAACTATAAAGCACCTAAAAGGCATAAAGTATACAAACCCGGTAACAGAACCACAACCCATTAACCTTTGGGTTATTATTAATCATACTAACTAACACTAGTTTCTTTACAACATACAAAAAAAATACAAATATATTGTTGTCTGAGGTGTCCAAAAAGAGCAAGAGAGGTGAGAGTAAATTGGATGTACAGCTTTTAGTACAACGGCATTTAATTGAATTGAAATTCAATTCCATTAAAAGGACATTTCATCCCAACCTTGAACATTGTTTAACTCAAAAAATCAGTTTACAAGCTGATGTTCTTAGTCTGTTATACAGACAAACTGCAGCAGCATAGCATAGATGTGAAAAAATATTCTTTATACCCCTTGGTAAAATGAAAATATGTTTAAAAGTCAACTGAGATATTTAAGTAGAATAGTGTTTTAGTTTACACTCTTTGATAGAGTTTTAATTAAGTGTTCTTGGACTGGTGACCTCATTTGAATATGCCGAAGATGACACCATTAACGAGCATTCTTCTGTCCAAGATTTCCATCATTCAAGGATAAAAATAATTCAAAAGTCATAAACAAAATAAAAATCTAAAAGTTTTACAAAGAATTATAACTTGTTGGCTCTTGCAGAAATTCTCAACTCCACACTCAACATGTCGACACTCTGGGAGATATACAAAGTAAGTGATAAACATTCACTTTATTAAGTAATACCGATAAATGTGTTTCCACATTACATAATATCAAAGCTTGTTTTACAAACAAATGCAGAAACAGGTGTATAAAACCTTATAATCTCTTTTGATATAAAAAAGATTTCCATCTTTCAAGGATATAAATAATTCAAAAGTCATAAGCAAAATAAAAATCTAAAAGTTTGTACTAAGATCATAAATCCAACCAACACCAACAAAAACATTAAATGCATATGATGTTACACAAAATGACTGTGATAATGTGCAATAATGATACACAATTTTCCAAATGCATGGAATGGTTCCCTGTGAACTCTTGCCTCCATTCTTTACAGAAGCCATTCCTAAATGGACAGGATGTAACCAGAAAACTCTCACAAAGAGCTGGATGGGGGATCAAAGGGGATGTTCATGTTAGATGCCACTCCAGTCACAGACAATTTCTCATTCAAGTCGTGCATTCTCTAACAGCACATCTCACACATACCCTCTTCGTACTCCATTAAAGTGTCAGAAAGCCCTTGAAGTGTCACCTGTACAGCATTAGCCATTTCATCTAATTCATACAATGCTCTGGGGCCATGGCCAAATGATTATGTCAGAGCTAACATTGGTTTTGTAGAAGTCAGCAAGAGACATGTTTGAACATCCTGTCTTATGAGTGAGTAATTTTTGAATTCAGATGCCAAACATGCTTTCAAGAACCATACTAATACTTGATAATATCACAGTGATCCTTGCAAAAGCTTGCAAATTCGCATTTAGGAATACTTCATATAAACACCCAAAAGAAACACCCTTTTTATATTAATTTACTATCTGGTATGTGACATCAAAGGCAATTTTTCAAGGTGATTATTGTGGTACCGGATAAGGTACCGTTATCATGCTCTGAACCGTTTGGCCTGATGATGGAAATGCACTTAATGGGTAACTCCATGCAAGACTGAATAAATAAAATTACTTATTTCTAACATGGCAATGTAAAATAAATACTTTTCACAAGATGGATAATCAAACATGGTGCTGTTATCACTGCTGAAAAGACTAGATAACCATCATGAATTGGCATTTCATATTAATATAAATTTAAATGAAAATTCTCCAATCATTTACTCATCCTCATGCCATCCCAGATGTGTATGACTTTCTTTCTTCTGCTGAACACAAACATATTTAGAAGAAAATCTCCACTCTGAATGGTGTGAATTGAATGGTGACCAGAATTTCAAAACCTCCAAAAAGGAGATAAAGTCATCATAAAAGTTATCCTTATGACTCCAGTGATTTAATCAATGTCTTCTGAAGTGATCCAATTTGATCCAGTTTTGGATGAGAACAAACCGAAACATAACTCCTTTGTCATTGTACATCTTAACAGCAGTCTCCTTGGTAATCATGATTTCAAGCTTGTCTATTGCGCCATCTAGCACACTGTGCATGTGTTAAGCAACAGGACATGTAATCAAGCTTGAAATCATGATCATTCCTAGAGACTGCAATGGCGAGATGTACAGTGAAAAAGCAGTTACATTTTGGTCTGTTCTCGCCCAAAGCCAACTGGGTCGCTTCAGAAGACAATGATTTAGCATTGGGAAAAAGCATTTTACCTAGGATAAGGATGACTGAATGATGTAAACGATGTAACAAAAAATTGCAAGCATAAGTGGAAAGATGTGGTCTTCAAGACAAGAGGTTTAACACCAGTACTCAGTGCATTCAGATTCTAATTGTGAGTACATTGGTTTACTAGCTTTTGCTGTGTTTTGTTAATAAATATAAGTGAAGTTGTCTTAAACATTATTTAGATCAGTGGTGAATTCTCAGGGCCAGCAAAGCCTTCTCTGCTGGCCTAACATGCCAAAATAAATAAAAAAAATGCATCCTTTTATTACTCAGTCACCTTTTTACCTTTATATTTTTAAGTGCTTTCCACACTTAATTAATTTACAAACAAGCAGAGAAAACTAAAAAGCTCTTTAGCAGAAGCAGCGCGTGAGTTTGAGCTCCACCCCATCAGGCCTTCAGAATTTCCACAGAATCCCTAAACAGTGCAAATGAATGAGCAACTAAAGTCAGATTGTCAGATTCATCAGCAAATCAGATTTATTTATTTGTTCTTGGTGGGTGTGATCTTTAGTATATGTCCCAGTCGAGGCCTACTAGCTGGCCTTGAGTGACGCAATCACTTTATTGCTTTAAGTGATGTGTGTACTTTGAAAGCTAAGAGTGCGAGATCATCATCACTGCCGCTATCGCCATTGAGAAAGAGATCCTTATGGATTTAAAAACACGAGAAAGCACTCTTTTAACAGTGAAAAGCGCTGTTGAAGCGCCCAGGGGTGTAGACTGCACAGCGTGCAGAGAGAGAGAACGCCAGCTGGAAATGCGCCATAGATCCAACAGCAATGCTTCTCGCTGACAGAGATGAGTGAAACAGTGGTGAACTTCAGCTTGCTTGTTGCACAACCGTTCGTCTCCGAAGAAAAATTCTGACTGGCACTCGCTGCCCCGCTTCCCTTTATACCCGTATGTCCGGGCGGGGCATGCAAATTCTGTCTGCCAACTTGACATTGGCCTTTTCTCAGGTTCAGAGGTACGTTTGGCATCCCAGGAAGACCCCTTGTGTCACTTAATTCAACACAACGTCGAGTGAGTGAGTGACAGAAGGGGAATTACAGTTAGAGAAAGGAAATAAATGAAGAAACACCTGCAATATTTCTTAATAAGTTTTAAGTTTTGAATTCAGTACAAATAGCTCTCAGTTACATAGAAAAGTCAGCTCAATCTATTTCAAACTAGGGATATTATTTAAAATTCACCCGTGTTAACTTACTTTTTGATATTTTAATACAAGAAACTTAACTAATATAATTGTAATATTAAACATTGTGGTTTTAATATTTTATGCAATATATTATACATGAAATGGACATGACGATGTAGAAATGACCCATAACACATCTGCACATTCACTGAAATCATAACTGTAGTGATGTGTTTCAAGATGTTGTTTGCACTTGTCCTCTGAATGGATCACTAATTTCATATATTTTAATCTTTCTCATTTCCTGACCTTTTCGGATAAACCCTTCTATACAATTAACGAAATTAAATTAAATGAAATTAAAGACAAGAGGACAAATCATCCACTGTTTGGCCATTTGGGAACATTTATGCACATAATTAATTAATTCAATTATTACAGTATATCTGTTAGCTTTGGCCTGCACCAATTACATATATATAGTTATAAGCAATAAAAAATAATAATATTACATTTAATTACTGATGTTTTGCTGCCCTCTTCTGGAAAAGTGTAAGAAAGAGAAAGAGAGGTACTGTCACAAAAGCAGCCTACCTCCTATTCAATTCCTAAACCCTATTTACCCAAAGTAATCGAGTATTTGATGTTCTTTCTTAGATTGAGTTCTTAGAGTATTATCAAGTACAGAGAAAATTAATTAACAAATCACTTGATGTTGTGCAGGAAAATGAGGGCCATTTGTGAGCAAGAAAGAAAAATTGGGTACTTTTTCTTAGATAAACATCTCAGAGATCACAGTTGCTTGTTAAAAAGCAAATAAACTAGAATTGAATCCTAATTCTTTTTACTTCAGTTGATTGGAAACAAAATGTAGTAATGTTCAACAGTTCGGCCCAGATCATACAGAAACTAAAGAGTTAATCTAGCCCCAAAGGACTTTTCACCTATATAAATGGGGAAAAAAGCTACTTGGGAATTTTTTCCTTGGATTCTGGGCAACGAAATAATATGGAAAAGTACAAACCACACTTGTATGAATGCCTTGCATTACGCAAAATATCAAAGAAGTTAAAATATATTACAATTAAATTACAAGCACACATTTCATTCAAACTTTTAACAAATAAATAAACATAAATATACAGTATTTCGACACTTACTGGTTGTCAAACCTTGGGACATGATAATTTGATTAAATACATCTGTGGTTGCTCAGCTAGGACAGATGTGTGAACTTCTGAGGAAATGATATCATTAATCCACTAATAATTACATTCACACTAATTGGTTATACTAATCTAGCATAACTTGTTTGAAAATTACACTTGATTTGTATGTACAAGTGTTGTTTGAATCCAGTTGACCAGGCCCTGCATCAAATTAAATCTCAGCATGAAAATATTCATGATATAGTTAAACACATTTACAAAGAATCAAATAGGCAGGCAAGTGAGTTGATCTTCCCCATGATTTAGCTGTTCCCAAGAAAGTCATTTTAGTCTTTGATTCTTTAATCCAATTATTTATTAATTTGTAGTACCATTCAGATGGGGGCTGCAAGCCGACACAGTTTACAGGAACACATCCAAGTCATGAATAAGCTATCAAACTTCAAAACTCTCTTGACGACAAACATTTTATCTTCTGTTTGATGCCATCTTCTCCAGAAACTTGTGTCGCCATGAATCACTACTAATTTGTTGGAGAGCAAAACAGCATATTTATTGGGTGGGGGTAGCTTAGTTGCTTGGGCTAACAAAAAACTGCAACAATGTAAAGTACACAAATATTCTTTTTTCAGCAGGGGCAAGATCATGAAAAAAAGGAATACAAATAAAATAGAGTGTAAAATTTAATATATGTGAAAATGATAATTTTAAAGCAGTATGACTTCCACAACAGTGCAATCAGAACCATATATAAGAACATTTGAATATTTTATTAATATTACATTTAATATAATGCATAATTAATATAATTTTTGGTTATTCCATTGGACTTGGTGTTTACCCCCAGCACCCTTCAGCACCAGATGATCTTGATTTAGTCTTCTTATACAATCCGACAGATATGGAGGCTGTGCATGCAAAATCTGTAATTAAAGTGTTGAAATGCATCTCTCTTATTCTGTGTACACTCTGTGAGAGCTCTAAATATACATATATTTAGAGCTCATTAATTAATTAGTAATTTATGAATGCCCATCCCATAGCATTCATTTTCTGCTAAAAAAAAAAAAAAACAGATTCAATAAATCATATTTTTTTGTGTATTATTGCTTAAAATTTGTCTCTTCTGCATTGGTTGTGTGGACTTTTCAGCTTTTTTTTTTTTTGTTTTGGTCTAAATACAACTCTAATCTAATCCTAACAGATAGCCTATATAAGAGAACACTATGATGATATTTTACAGGGTTTATTAGCATTACTATTTTTGGTCACAAGGAACATTGCCCTACAAAAGTATTATGCTGGCTCATCTTTAGTTAGCTTTATAATCTCATCCTCGAGGGTAGTAATTACTGGAAGACAATGGTGTGCAGTTTCTCAGTTTTTACTTATTTAACTTATTTAAGTAAGTTAACTAGAAAACTATGATTTAAAGTTAGCACGGTCCTTAAATAATAAAGCACTGTCTTATACATTTTGAGGCAATCACTGAATTGTAACACACAATGTGTCATGCAATCTTGACAGCGATGATGCTGTAATTTAATGACTTCTTAAGGTTCTTTCTACGTTTTCTACATTCTTACAAGTTTTGTGTTTTGATTACAGTGGTCATACCCCACACATTTCCTTTTCTGTCTGCCAACACAAGCAAACATACAGGAATAGTTTTCACATTTACTTTTACTTTTTTGTATACTTAGCAAGTAATATACAACTATAGCAAGTAATCATTGTGTGTATAACGTCTAGGTTACGTATGTAACCTCCGTTCCCCATTGGAGGGAACGAGACGTTGTGTCAGAGAAGCGACACTAGGGGTCTCTCTTGAGCGCCGATATTCAGCTCTGAACTATGAAAAAAGGCCAATGAGAGTTGGCAACCAGTATTTGCATGTCCCGCCCCCGGACATACGGGTATTTAAGCGCGCAAATACGGGAGTTCATTCAGGATGAATGACACAACAGTGGCTCGGCTCAGCGACATGGCAGAGGAGACACAACGTCTCGTTCCCTCCATCGGGGAAAGGAGGTTACATACGTAACCTAGACGTTCCCCTTCTGTCGCTCTCTCCACGTTGTGTCAGAGAAGCGACACTAGGGGTCCACTTATAAAAGTGCCATGCGCTGAGACGTGTACGTGAACTGCTGTTACAGGAGCGAGCAGGTATTCTTACGAGCAGCATGACCAACTGTATCAGGCTGCACGTACCCTTCCCCAATGCCCCATTTAAGCCATCAGGATTCCTTATCGTTACCCTGGAGGGGGGAACAAGGTGCTGGCCGTCAACCCGGGCCTCTTTTCTCTCTATGTTTCTCGCATAGAGCAACTAAGGCCGGGGCCCTTACACGCATTGAGGGAAGGGGGTCTTAGCCCTTATTCAGGGCGGAGAAGACCCTGCGGAGGCCACGCCTACCCGAGAGGGGAGGCAAGTTTAAGTGGCAAAACCATCAGAGGCCTGACTTAGGGCCTATGAGGAAAAGTTGGTGCGGTGGTGGATCCAGCCTCATAGAGGGGGGAACATACAGCACGGCAACCGAGGCAGCCATGACTGCCTAAGGGAAACACGGGAGTCCGCTCGCCAGAGGGGACAGAACCGTGATGTTACACACAGGGGGAGTCCGAAGGAGGCCTTACCTGTGGAGCACCTATACCAGTACAGGGTAGCTTGCGGTACCCGCAGTGGCTTGGGTCGGCGAGTTCCTCCGCTGAACTGCGACCCACGAGGGCTAAGGAGGAATCAACCAGTGTCCCAAACCTGGGATCTCCTGGGAATGAAGGCGCACTGTTTTCCCTGGTTAGGGGGAAAGGCAAGGTGCAAGCGATTCACCCGGTAAGATCGTGGGCGTGCTACCGAGTTCTACGGGCTCGGTACCTGAGAAAACAGGGGACGATACTGACTCAACTCGGAGATTGTAGAATCCCGAAATGGTGTTAGGTGTTGCCCAGCCTGCTGCTCTACAAATATCTGCTAGGGCAGTGCCCATAGCCAGTGCCCATGAGGACGCAACACTCCTGGTGGAGTGGGCTCGGACCCGCAAGGGGGGGGGGGGCACAGCCTGGGTGTGATAAGCCAGGGAAATGGCGTCGACAACCCAGTAGGCGAGTCTCTGCTTGGAGACAGCGTTCCCTTTCTGCTGTCCCCCAAAGCAGACGAAGAGCTGCTCAGAGCGTCTGGTGCTCTGTGTGTGGTCCAGACAAATCCGCAAATGAAAAAACAAAGGATTCTCCTCCCAGCCCTCCCCCCAGGAACCAGTCGTCCAGCCGTGATGGCTGTGGGGAGGATGGAGGGTTCCAGTCCAAGCCCACACTGTTGGCTGCCCGGGAAAGCATGTCGGTCATCTGTGCGTCGGCCTCAGCCTGGGCATGCAGGCCCGAAAGCGGCAGCCCAGGGGAGTCCTCAGCATCAGATACCACGCCCTCCGATGCTGCGGCGAGCTCATCTGCTTCCATCGCAAGAGGGTCGGCAGACTGGCTGTGAGGCGAGTCGCCGCCTCGAGCACGGACGGGAATCAACGAGCGTGCTGGGGTGAGGGTGGTCCGAGGGGGCGTACCCGGCGGAGCTGCACCCGCTGCCATCCCCAAATCGCCTCCATCGCCAGCCGCATCGTCCTCAATCCCGTGGGAAGAAGGAGCAACACGGGGGGCGGCTGGAGTGGATTGCTCACAGTTGTAAGCAAGCCACGATCGCAACGTTGTCATGGTCATGTTCTCGCAGTGAGAACATGAACCATCCACAAACGCAGCCTCGGTGTGATCGCTACCCAGACACACGAGACAACACCTGTGGCCGTCTGAAGTGGAGAGCACTCTACCGCATCCAGGAACAACACAGGGGCGGAAAGGCATCTTTATAAAGACGCGTCCTTAAAAGGACGTTCAACGGCGCTGTGTTTTGCTCTTTTAATGAAATTGACTCTTTTAATAAAAATCACTCTTTTGTGAAAAAAACCCGTGAGAGCTTTTTTAATCTGCACTGTCGATGCGCCCAGGGGCAGGAATGCACAGCCGTGCAAACAGGAGAAAGCCGCTGTTGTGCGCTGTAGAATCCAACAGCATGCAGCAGAGGAATGTCAGGAACTCGGTGTGTAGTATGCAGCAACTGCAGACACGACCATCGGCTCCGAAGAAATTTTCTGATTGAACTCCCGTATTTGCGCCGCTTAAATACCCGTATGTCCGGGGGCGGGACATGCAAATACTGGTTGCCAACTCTCATTGGCCTTTTTTCATAGTTCAGAGGTGAATATCGGCGCTCAAGAGAGACCCCTAGTGTCGCTTCTCTGACACAACGTGGAGAGAGCGACAGAAGGGGAACATAAAACTTTCAAGGCTTGTGATAGAGGACATATAAATTGCAATGAATATTGAAATGGAACTTTAATAGAGGTGTTAATAAAACCATTGCAAGAGTTTCAACAAGGAATTATTGTTTAAAACTCCTTCAACATGGCGGGTCCAAAGGGTGGCTCTATATCGTGAATTATGTTTACGCTTAAAATATTAAAATGTTAGAGTTCCCAAATACATATGTGGTATCATTTGAAAGCTTAGAATCTGAATTTTTCATAGAGCAATGTTTTACTTGTCTGTGAGCTTGCTTGGTTAAATAATCCAATGTGTTTATATATATATATATATATATATATATATATATATATATATATATATATATATATATATATATATATATATATATAAATACTCCCATTAACCATTCTCAATCATGGCCTTCTAATAATACCCATCCATTAATTGGCTCTGTAACGCTACTCTCTCCTCTCTACCAATAGCTGGTGTATGATGAGTGTACTGTAATGTTTATTCATTCATTCATACATTTATTCATTCAAAAACAGAAAATTACAGACGAGACAGATCTATGCTCAGATTCATATATATATATATATATATATATATATATCTATATATCTGTGTAACATTTTGCTGGACTGAAAAACGAATTGATAAGATATATTTGTCAGTTTCAATGTTGGCATTATTACTGCATGTTGCCTTTGTAGGGCACACTATTAGTAGTCTGATTTCCTTGAAAGTGTAAATAATCTGTTGATCTGTGGCACTTTCAACATTTCTCTGGGGTGAATTTCCCATATAATGACGTAGCTCACTGCTTAACCACCATAGTACGATGCATGGATGGAGAAATTAACTAGCTTGTCATGACCATTTCCTGAATCCGTATTAACTATGTTGCATATCCATAATTCGAACCATGTTGGTTCAACAGTATAGAGCTGACATTAATAATGTTATGCAGGGGGTGGAGTAATAACTTCAGCAAATATTAAATGATAAAATCAAATTGAATTGTACACCAGAAAGCCGTTTAATGCAAGAAAGCTGTTGAAGACAGGAAAGCTGCATGCACTGTGTAGATACATAAACTTTAATAGGTGGGTTTCCCTCCGCATTAAACTTCAGGGTTTCCCCAAAGCACTTGAGCACATATACACATGCACACTCTTCAAAAACATATAAACAACACTTATGGACACATAAGCTGTGTTCTCCGACAAAAGCCATGTGTGATAAAGCACTTTCTCTTAACTGCCTTTTCAGAACAGCGCTTTTCTGCAAAATCCTGAAATAAGCTGTTTTCTTAAGTGCATATAAACATTGTCAAAGTGTTGATAGAATTAAATATACATATATATATATATGGAACAAAATATATAAAAGCCTCAGCGAAGTCAAACGATGACCACACAGCAAACTAACAAGGAACTATGCTTCAAACCTCATGTGGACAGCTGTACAATGTACAACAGGAACAATGATTTCGGGAAACACCAAATCGATGATTTTAGGAAACGCACCCCTGTTTGTGTGAGCGGACCGTAATTGCAACTTTGGTTCAACCAATAGTGTGAGCTTGACGGTGGCACAACTTTGGGAAACCTATGTGGAAACTATGATAAATGTTGTAATTTATTTGGTGACAATAGTGGAAGAAATTACACACTGCACCTTTAAATCCTTTGTCACATATATAAACCACAGAGCTTGCCTTCAGCAGGAGATTATACTGGAACCAAGTCTGTCTTTTATTGGAAATGTCCCTCAACCACATCCTTACACCATCTAAAAATATTACTGAAACTCCTCTATGTGTAAGTCATAGTTAGAATAGTCTAAGCCTCAGACAAACCACTCCACAAACCGCCCCTGGACCATTCAATGACCGTCTGATGTAGACAGTGCACAAAAATATCAAGCAAAAATTTATTTTAGATTGACTGGCTGGCTTTAGGAAACATTCAAGATTCAGGATGAAGGTCCTCCAGTTTACAAGATACCAGGCAGCTAATTATCACTTTTCAGGTAGAACTAGTCAGTCACTTGCTTTGTCAAAATTTGAGACATTGAATCTATGAAAGATATTCTGAGTTTGAAGCACCTACAATAGTAGCAAGTAAACTAGATATTCATCTATATTAATAGTTTCTACTCTAAACTAGAGTCAAACTGTGTATTTTCCAAGGTTAAGAGAATGCTATCATCAGTTTCAGTTTTACAGAATGAGCTGATAGACCAGATTTTATGCCAATAGTCAAATGTGTGGTTCTGTAAGATTAGAGTTTGAAGGACATTTGCCAACAAAGTTGTGAATCAAGTGAATCAGTTGGCTTTACTGACAGATATTTGGGATTTTCATATAAACCCTTTTCATATAAACTGAAAGAGGAATATGGCAAGAAGGAGAAATTGGTGCTGACAAAAAGCGCCAACAGTACCTGTCTGAAGGATGCTGGTCCATCTGTGCAAATTGCCAGTGCACTGGATAGATGTACATGTTGTAAATCTTCTCAAAGTTCTGCAGTAGAAGCTCAATGGGGTGATCACCTGCATGAAGACGCCTCTCACTCTCATAGATCTTCTGAACCTGTTGGTCAGAGCATTTATTTACCAACAAATAACAATTAACATGTCTACCAGTGTTTAGAGATTATCAAGAGCTATTTTCTACTATCTTAAGGAACCATCTGAAAAATTTAGATGTTTAAGCTAGTTTAAGCTTCTGTATCTGATCCCCAGCCTGACAAGTGCCCAAAACCCCATAAAACCAGTAAAACAGACCAGCCTAACCAGCTTGGCAAGAGCTGAGTGGAATACATTGCCATCTATATGAAATGTTGTTTTTGCAATATCTCTGAGAGACATACCCTGATTCTTTGTTTGGCTGTGAGAAAGCCAGGCGACATGAAGTCGTGTTCATAAAGCTGCAAAAGTACATTCTTCAGCCAGTCCCTGAAACTGGATCAGCAATAACTGCCAGACAAAATGAACCCAAAATAAATATTTGCTCATGTACCTGCTTGGATGTTAAAACATCATTCAGCAAATGCTTTTGTGATCTTTATGATTTAGAACAGTGGTTCTCAACTGGTGGGTCAAGACCCAGAAATGGGTCTGATCTGATAGGGTCATGGACAGAAGGGAAAAACCATGCTACAGTAAATCATGTGTTTACAACTGCATTATAAATAGATTTTTAAAAAAGGAGGAGAAAACACCCATTTCTTTCATTGTTGTTGTTGTCAAAGGCTGCACATCCAATCAAAATCTACAGTGTTTGGCTGCAAATTCCTGGCAGAAGCTTGTCAAATTAGGCAGATGCCAACATGAACAGGTTTCAAGGGTGTGTCCAAATGGGTGGCCTGAGGTGGCCCTGTCCACCCCTAGAATTTGATTGGCCACCCTGTGTGCATCCCAAATTCTAAACTGTGACTTGTCAATTCCCAAGTCAGAGGCACTCCTTATATAAATCTAGGTAGAGCCTTGTTGGTTTAAATCAGAGTGAGAAGTATCAAGAAATGACAGTTTATTGTGTGGAAACAACATACAGAAATACGAAGAGAAATATGGCTTGAGCTAGTACTGTAGATCACGCCTACGAAATAAAGCGAGTGACCATTTCCATTTCACTATAAAAAATGGTTCCATTCACTACAAACACCGTACAACATGACAACAAACAGTACTCTCTTCCATCCCAACTAGGCAAAAACTGTAATGCTGTAATCTTCTGCATATTTCATAATCTTATTCAGATAGGAATTGTCTGATTGACATGTTAAACCAATCACACTCCACTTTCTTACATTATATTTTGGGATGTGTGTAACATTGGTGTGCATCAGAAGTAGTTTGTCAAACATTCAGGGTAATCTCATTTACTTACAACTATCAAAGTTCCCTTTCATAGGAACTTGACCTGCGTAATCACATTGGGACACACCCTGAGTGTCACGTGGTCTGAAGCCCTTATACAATCACGGCAACTGGCTGATGGAGCTTAAGTGACACCCCTTGGGAGCTTGTCACAGGCTACATAAAGGCACTCACTTTCGCATGATCGAGTCAGATTTTCTGTTCTTCAGTTCATGATTTTGTCTAAGCCCATGTTTGTTCCAGTGACTCACATTGAAGTGAGGATAATTAATCCTCCCTTTTAAGTGGCAAACATTTAAGGACATTTTTTATAAAGCATAAATTTCAATTAGTTTTTTTTTTTCAAATATTACATGGGTCCAACAGGGACAGCTGCACTTTTTAAGGCACGCAATTTCTCACCATGATGCGTTATCCCCTCTTGTTCCAGTTCCACGGCCTCTAGATTTGGATCTCTGTGTGCAGGAGCCATTTGGGATTTTGGCTTTGTGTTTGAGAAGTTTGGAGTGCAAGTGGACATCGGGTTAGTCCTTGTGTTTGTCGCCCTCACCACCGAGCGAACGTGCGAAATAGCTCGCTGGCCATTTTCTGACTAACAAAGCATGCAAAAGATTTTCCATGTGCGTCTTGAGCTCTTGCCATTAAATAAATTGAACAAATTGGCCCCTTTGTCCCTATTGTCTGTTTCTGTCATAGGTGGGGAGTCAGGACTGTCTGAGGATTGTCCCCAACTAAAATATCATAAGAAATAAAATAATACAAATGCAAATGGGGCAACAACAAAAAAAACCTTCAAAAATTGCTCTTGTGAATTGTTATGTTTATTGTCCCCCCCCAACATTTTGATGCAATTTTCACCCTGGTTTCTGTGTCCTTCTGGGAGAATGCACATGCATAAGGCAATGGAGGAGCAGCCTCTGCCGTTCTATCTCTTCCCTCTCCCTTTGAAGCAAACTGCTCATGGTGGAAGGGGATCATGCATGGGGTGGTGAGCCCAGCAGCAGAACGAGGGGGCTGAAATAAGAGAATAATCTCCAATAGAGTGATGGTGAACCAACACGCGGTGTGCTTCGTCTGTGCCATTATTCTTTCGGGATTCTATCAGGAGATGCAAGGGTATTTATTATTATGGTATTTTTAACACCATTCTGGCGAGACAAGAGATGTGCACTGCTATCTCTGCTCAATTTTTTGGTGGCGGCATGGATGTCACTCTTTTCAGTCAGCTGTTGGATCTATACATGTTGATTTTGCAGTCCAACCAAGCACATCACATGAAGAAATGACTTTGAGCTAATCTCAGCTCCGTTTGGAATTTTCCTCCAGTTTTCCCCCCACAGCTCGCGCTGGGGAATGAGTTGGTAAAGGTGATACTTTTATTTGCGAGGGTTTTTCGCACTATCTGGATACTACACGTTGTTCCCCCATTATATGCTGGTGTCGGTTTAGTGTCTAACCTGTTTTTCATTACACCAATTTAGCTCAGTTTCCCCTGTAATTTATGCTGGCGAATGAGCATTGAATATTTTCAGCTTGAGTTTGGCCTCTGCCTCCCTGACCAAGGGTCTCGAGGCAAATGTAGAATAAACACAATGTGCGATAAAAATTGGTCTACACACGAGCCTGATGAGCCCCTATTCAGTAAATGAAATTGGACTGTATAAACAATACATTTCTCTACTTCGGTCAGTATTGGAATCAGTTTGCCATTGTATGCGCATTGAACATCTGACAACCAGAATATGGTTGAATTTCCCCCACAGCTTGCTGGGCAGCGAACATAAAAAAAAGGTTTTGAGACATGCATAACAGAATTCAATGTTCATCGGGCACAAGCGTACACATAACACACAGTGAACATTAGCACCACACGCTGTCCCTCTATAAAGAATGCTGGTGCCATTGTGGTGAACCAGTTTTCTCAAATAAACATTCCCCCCAATGTTCATACACTTATTCCCATTCAAATACCCGGGAAAAGGTTTATTCTGTCAGCGTCCCTACTGTAGATATAATTCAGGGCGCTCCTCATTTATCCCTAATTACAATAAAGGCAAAAACATTATCAAATTCCCTTCAGCTAGCCACAGTATTGGGGAAGTGAAGGTTTCCCTCTGTTGTGCCGCTGGTTCTGGTGCAGATGCAAAAGGTAAGCCAAAGGCAAAATGCATTAATCCTTCTGTCTTCCCATCTGTTGACTTGGCAGCAGCTGTAGGGCATTTCGAACTGGGTACTTCAAACAATAAAGCACGTGTAATTCAATTCAGGCGGGCTCCGCCGAGGTTCAATAGGGTTGTTCTGACAGAAGTTTCTGTTTGGAAGCCCTGTTTATGATTTAGGAAATTCACTCTCTCTTAGAAAAAGGGGCAATAGAGGAGATTGCCCGTTCTCAGAGAGATTGCAGCTTTACAGACATTATTTTATGGTCCTGAAAAAAGACGGCGGCTTGCATCTCATTCTGGATGTTTGAATTTCGCTCTAATGAAATGTAGGGTGCACTGGTTGTTTAGATCAGTTTTACTATCAGATATAATTAATAATTAATGTTTATTAATTATTAATTAATAATTAAATTAAATAATATAATTTAATTTGTTAAATTCTATCCTCGGGGCACCACTCTTTGGCAAGAGAAAAATGATAGTAAGTGACTGATCAAGTCTCATAAAATTCTACCCTGAAGATTGAGTATTTTGATTGATAATCAAAATAATCAAAATGGGAAGAAGCTAGTCAAATTATTGCCATATGAATCCAACAGTAATCTGGTTACAGTTGGCTTCTAACAACAACAATTTAACAATACTGAAGTAATACGGGAGTTCTTGACGTGGCAGAGGCTGGCTTCAACACAATATTCAAACAACAACAAGTAGGAGTACTTATTATAACATAACAAGATTTATTATAATCAAACAGCAATGAACACTGCCAATTCTAGATGAATATAACACAAAAACATAAAGTGGAAATCCTAACTAATTTGTGGAGCTATATGCTAGTGAATGTGTGTGTGTCTCTCGATTCGGTAACAAAGACACAAAATGTTGGACTAAACTCCACGTGTAGAACTAGGTTCAAAATGGCAAACTGAATTCAAAATGGAAACTAGTTCAAAATGGAGGACTAGGTCGAAAAGGGGGGAGCCCACGATTATTTGAATGTGTAGGGAAAGAAAGATGGCTGGATCAGATCCAGAGCAACAGAGCTAATACCACATGTGGGTGGTAATGAGCAGACACACAAAGGAACTGAACAAAACAGGCGGGAGAATTTGAAAAACACCAGCCTGATTCGTACATAAACCACGGTGCTGCTCGCTCCGTGAATTTCAGTGTGTGTAAGAAAGAGAGAGCAAACAAACAGGGGTTCATGCAATTTAACAGAGGATACATGCTGGTAACAGCGTGATTGAATCTTTAATTCAGATCACTCAATAAAATAACATTTCCCCAAAAATGACGATCTCATAACTCCAAACAGCAATCAACGATCGTAGTTAAACATACAAATGTAAACAAAACATCAAACATTCAGCAATCAAATATATATGATTTAGTTTTATAAGAAAAGTCACAGTTTCTAAACTAAATCTGCCCAGATATCAAGCCTAACTTGGGAAATCCTGTGTGATTTCAGCAGGGTTGTCCGTTTGAATTCCTGTTAGGTTGAGCGGTCAGGAGAAAATGATCTGGATTCGGTCCTTTGTCTTACGCTCGTCAGCGAGAAGACGTGTCTCTGTGTTGCTTCTCGGGTCGGTGATGGAGAGAAATGCGGGAGGTTGATAAATAGAAAACTATTGAGAAGGGAAGCTGGTCGCCTTTTCCGTTTTCTAAATAAATTCACTGTTGTCTCGCAGTGAACATGAAATGAACCGGTTGTAATAATTATACTACACAACTGGAACAAAGCAAAGTTATTCTTACTCTACCATGGCCAAATGGTGAGGTTAGAAAAATGTGGTCTCTCTTTGTCCAGAAGGAGGGAAATTCCTTGATGTCTCTTTAGAGTGCAGCTCGTGCAGTTGTAGGCAGCGAGGCTGTAAGCAGAGAGAGCGAAATCAAATCTGAGCGCTGGTTTTGTTAAGATGACATCATCAGTCATAGGCCGCTTTTGACCAATGACGTTTGAGATTGAGCCCATGGGCGGGACTTCCCGTCCGGCTGTGAATCATTCTGGGAAACCGAGTTCAATGTCTCCCCTTCGATCATATAACAAAGGGCCATGCTGTCTCTGCTGCCATTTTAGTGGGGCAAGGCCCTACAGAAATGTCAATTCAGTTTTTGACAATACATTTGAAGGGTGTTTATTTACATATTCAGATTTCGCCAAAGCACAGGGGCTTTCTCAGATTCGCTTTCGAGGGCAAACGTATACATTTTGCATACTTCTGTTGGCTCCATGTTTTGAATTATCTTGACATTTGGTTGGTGTTTACCCAGTCGGATTCTTTGGCTCCCTAACTTTGAGATGTCATTCACAGCCATTTGATCTAGGGCTGTTTGTAACCTAGATAAGAGTGTCCTCTTGTCAGGAGAATAGACTTTGTTTCTAGGGGTGTAGCTGGATTCGCTAGCGATGCAGGCGCGTCTGTCTCCAGTTCGTGTTCTGTCATTTTGCCAGTGTAAAGCGATGTTCAGTGTGGGATGCATTATCCCTGTGAGAACATTTCACAGGCTTTTGGAGCTCATGATCACGGTTTCTGCTGTCATTACCCCAGGCATGTTGAATGCGAGACCTTTTCACTGCAGGATGAACCCCACAAAGGGACTTCAACCACTGACACATGTGCTCCATCTCTTTAAAGTGATGTGTGGGTGCTACAAACACTATTACCATGGAAACGGACCTGCCTTTTGATGGCGGGCATTTCGTTGGGACAGGTGTGTTGCCGCTAAGTTATAACAACAGATGCCTCCTCCACGGGTTGGGGCACTGTATACAAGGGTTGTCCAGCCTACGGGGTTTGGATGGCTCAGCTGCAATATTGGCACATAAACTGTCTGGAGATGTTCACAGTGCAGCTGGCATTAAAGATTTTCCTCCCAGAGATTCAGGGCAGCAATGTCCTCATCCAGTTTGACAACTGGACAGTGGTATCCTACATCAATCGCCAGGGAGGAGTGCATTCTCATGCCATACTGAGACTAGAATGTGACATTCTTCTGTGGGCATGGGATAATGTGCTATCTCTATTAGACATGTCCTGAGCCGGTTGAATTTGGGGGTAGATCTCCTATCCAGACAGGTTCTTGGGAGATTCCAGTCAGACATGTTGTCTCAGACTCGGGGCAACATTTGGCACCACTGGCCAGACTTGTGGAAGTTATGGTTATGGCCCCTCAATTGGGCGTTCTTTTGAATGATGGGTTATACCCACTGTGTTTGATACCATATGAATGCTAGAGCTCCAACAACTAAGAAGCTTTATTTGTTCAAGTGCCATATTTTTGCTTAGTGTACAGCATGAGTGAAAATCCAGTTCACTGTCCTGTCCGTACAGTGCTGGATTTTTTTGCAAGAGCATTTTGGGGCCGGGGACCTTTTCGTCCTGTCTGTGTTCCTTTATGGGATTTATCTGTTGTTTAGAGGTGCTCTCGGGTGCTCCGTTTGAGCCCTTGGCAACAGTCGCTGATAAGTTTCTGACTCTTAAAATGGCCCTGCTAATAGCATTGGGTTGGTGATTTGCATGCCCTGTCGATCAATCCCCTATGTATGGATTTTGCACCAGGGTGTTCAAGAGTGGTGTTAAGACCTTGTTTGAACTATTTACTTTGCTCTTTATTTTGCTCACAGACTATTCATTTTCAGGCTTTCTACCCTCCCCCATTTGAGTCGAAGGCGCATGAAAGACTGCATATGCTTTGCACAGTATGGGCACTGCAAGTTTATGTTGAACGTACTAGACCGTGGTGTAATTCAGAGCAGTTGTTTGTGTGCTTTGGTGGCTGTAACTGGGGTCCAAGCAAAGACTATCTCACTGGTTTATTGATGCAATTTCAAGTGCTTACAAAGTGCACAGCTTTACCTTTGCCTTCGGGTAGTCAAGTCCATTCTATGAGGAGCATGGCATCCTCATGGGCTTTGGCTAGATGTTGGAGGACATTTGTATGGAGGCAGGGTGGTCCTCTGTGCATACATTTGTTAGATTTTATAATCTGGATGAGGGTTTGACTCCTGCTTCCTAGGTTCTCTCTGTTGGAACAGGAGTAAACTCATAATTCCCTCTGTTTTGTTCAGCACTTTAGCTTGCTTGTTGGCAGCTACTGTTCACATGGCATGAATGTATACAGTTCCCAATGCAATTACACAGCTCAAGTTCCTACGAAAGGGAACGTCTTGGTTATGTTAAGAGTAACCATACTCTCTAGCAGCTGCATAGGCTCATGCATTCCTGCAGAAAATCTGACTCAATGGTGCGAATGCGAGTGCCTTTATGAAGCCTGTGACGTAGCTCCCTAGCTGCATCGCTTAAGCACCACCAGCCAATAAATTGCCATGATTGTATAAGGGCTTCAAACCACGTAACACTCAGGGTGTGTCCCAGTGCATTTAAGCATTGCCTCATTCACACTCAGAGAACCAGGGTTACGCTTCACATAACCGAGACATTTTTAAATATCTTTAAAAGATACGATGCCATGAGCCTTGTAAACTTTGGCAGGTTCTTTATCATAATCACATTTTGGAGTTAACAAAATTATAAGTCTGATACATTTTAGAATTAGCAGAAATGTGCTTATTCTTAAAGCTTATTTTCTTTCACAATATAAGCTAAATAACATAAAAAATTTGAGAAAAGTTTTACTATAAAATGTATTAAAGTTTGTTTAATGAAATAATCACATTACCTTTGGCAGTCCAAATATATGGCTATATTGAGTACACAAAACTGAAATCCATGCATACTCTTGTGTATGCTTGTGAAAAAATTAAGAACTATCTTCAATATGTCTCACAATAAAACAACAGCCTACTTGATAATCAGTGCTGGGCGGATTACTTGTGAATTGTCATCATGTTTTAAAGCAAGAATATTCTAAATGAGCAGAATATTTTAGAACAACAGAGTTCCACCAAGTCACACAAGGAACAATTTTGTCAAGTTTTATGTCAAGTTTCATGCTGTGGATTCCACTGCATCAGCAGCAACAGTAGAGCAATGGGCTTTGTTCCATATTACTGCATATTTTATTGAGTGACTATTGTGTACCCTGTGGGCAGGACCCTAGATCCTTTGAAGCAAATAAGTTCAGTGTGTGAGCTGCACACCATTGGTGAGGTAGTAATAAATAATATATATTTTTAGACATATCTAGTCTACTTTATGTGCATAAAACCATAAATAAATTACATGAACAAACAGTAATGAACCTGAAATCTGCAGCAATGACATGTGAAAGCTAACAGCTCAAAACACATTTACTTTTAACCCTTACACTTATTCCTTAGCTGTGCTGCATATCTTACTGTTGTAACGTAAAATTAGCACATGCTCAAAATGTTCATCTGTGGGACTATTGCACTTCGGATTAAGAATATGATGATATTGATATGAAAATGATCATTAAATTATTAACAAATTACTATAGTAAATATATAATCATGTAATCTGTAAAAGGTAAATGTAGTACAATTATTTTAAATGTAATTTTATCCAATTACATACATTTATTTTTGTAATCTTATTACGTATTCCAGATTACATGTAATCTGTTACTACCCAGCACTGTTGATAATATTATGTCACACCGAGTATCTTAATCGCTCCAAAACTAAAAAAAACTGCAAAGAACTACCGTGTGTTCAATGTTATGTGATGCCCTGTCCTTAAAAAGACATCAACCATATTAGCAGTGTCCATAGCTTTTTTGTCATTTTAAGAAACACAACATACCTTTAAATTATGCTGAAAAAGAAAATGCTATTTTGAGTCTTCCGTGTTTTTCAGTATTAACATTTAATAACAATTAATCAATTATTTAACCAAATCACATTTGTCAATTGAGATTCTGGAAAATGTACATATTAGTATTACAATTATTAATATTATTATTATCACCAGGGATGTTGAGTTATGCTTCATGCCACCCTTGAATGAGTCTGTGCCTGACATCGGCCATACAAAAAAGTCTGGACATGCCACTAACAGGTTATATGACATAATGTCGTCCTTAGAAATCATTGTAAAAATTATGCAAGAGAAAAAAATTACCTAGACTACATTAAATACGGCTTCATTGGCATAGCAGATAAACATAGATTGTGCTGGCCACTATGTGTTTTATTATTGTCTTGATACATATAATAAATAAATAAATAAATAAATAACACATTTTGCGGCCTGGGTAGCTCAGCAAGTAAAGACGCTGACTACCACACCTGGAGTCGCAAGTTCGAATCCAGTACGTGCTGAGTGACTCCAGTCAGGCTTCTTAAGCAACCAATTGGCCCGGTTGCTAGGGTGGGTAGAGTCATGCTGGGTTAACATCCTCTTGGTCGCTATAATGTTGTTCTCACTCTTGGTGGGGCACGTGGTGAGTTGTGCGTGAATGCCGCGGAGAATAGCGTGAGCCTCCACACGCGCTAGGTCTCCGTGATAACACGCTCAACAAGCCACGTGTTTAGATTGCCAAATGTCTCTGTCTCAGACATGGAGGCAACGGATTGAGGCGAGTCACTACGCCACCACGAGGACCAAGAGCGCATTGGGAATTGGGCATACAAAATTGGAAAATCCCCCAAAAATAAAAAATAACAAATTTTGAGGACTTTTTTTTTTTCTACAATAATACAATTTTGTACTTTGTTCAAGGTTGCTACTTGAAGCAAAACCAATTGCGAACTGCTGATTTAAAATGTATGTCAGTACACTAAATCCAATAAAGTCTGTTATCAGATATTTGTGCACAAATATGATGTTCAAATAGCACACAATGCTTTGCTTTCTAGATAAGACACACTTTCACAGACATCGCAGAAATGCACTTGTTCTTAAAGGTTTGCTAAAGGTATTAGCCAGAAATGGCATCATGGCAAGCTAAATTTAGCCTTGCGTATGCTAACTGTAAACTAAGCATATAAGAAGTGTTTCCTACATTTGCAGTCTCCAGTGTAGTCCAGGTGAATTCTCTGGCCCTTTTTGGTGCCCTGAAGGCTATTTTGGTGGCAAAGAGCTGACAGGATATGTCATATGTCTTATTGTCAGTTCCACACACCTGCAATAAAAAATTCACAATACCAACAGGTTATTATTAGCGGATTGTTTTATCAAATACAATTCATCTTACTATAAATATCTATTAATTAAAGGCTTGATCATTAATGGAACAAATACAGCTTTATGTAACATAAAATCTGGGCTTGCAACAATGGCACTCATTAAGTTTATGGCATATTTCCAGTTTCAATTTAGCATCTGTGCTGCCTGACCAGACTGTGCTAACTGTCTTATACCCACACATAACTGTTATAGTTACTAGAATGAGTGGGATCTTCCTGTTTGAAAAAATATTAGTTCAAAGGGTTTGAAATCAGTATCAACAGAAATTAAAACAGATTTATTGTTCTCAATTAAGTGTAGCTTCTGTGACAATACTTATATGTTCAAACACATTTACACTGGGAGGACACGCTGACAGCTCCTGACAAACACTGCCTTGTTCTCATCATCCATTCGGCATGATTTGACTCTTTTACAATGAAAGTTCTCACAGGGGTCTGGATAAAACAATTACAGTGTGCTTGGTGTGATAAACAGTAATATTCTGTCCGACTACTCAGAAGTTTTACTGTTAGTACTCTATCTTCAATTCAAACATCTATGACTTAATGCTTTAAAGGCTATAAAACAGGCATATAATAAAGGTGGCATCCTTTAGCCACCCTGTTAAAAAGTGCTAACATTCTTTTGGCTCGGTTGGTTTGGACAGAGTATAAACCAGGGGCTACAGTTCTCACTGACATGTTAAGCCAGGCTGGTTTATCAGTCTATGTTAAATAAAAACTCTGCTCAGCAGATTCCAAATAAGAACTCTGGGCTGTGGAGACACAAGGCTGAAACAACACTCACCGGCTGGCACCTCCTGTCCACTGGGTTGATGGATGGGTCTAATGTCAGGGTAGAGATCCATTGTGGTCCTGATCTGTACTGGATTCATCCCCATCAAGCGAGCCTGTAAAGAGGCAAAACCAACACTTATCATTCTTTGCTAATGAGTTCTATCTGTTGATTCCTGGTCCAATCTGAAATGATACATTTACCAGTTTTTAAAATAACTTGCATTTTTCACACTCAAATTTAAAAGCTCATATTCACACATACTGAGAACTAATTGCAAAAAATGTATTCACATTTTTTAGAAAAAAACCCAAATAATAAAAAAAGACTCTGAAATGTCTTATTTCATTCAAGCACTAGGAAAAAATATTTTTTCTCTTATCACATTCCATTACAGATCTGAAATGTAGGTGGTGGTCTAATGCATTTCAACCCTCACAGATGTGCTCATCCATAGACATGCAGTATAATTATCAGTTTATGCACCTTCCTCATTTTTCATTGAATAGCTTAGCTTCTGAGTGGCATAGAAGCTCAGTCTAAGTGTCATTAGAAAGCCAAGATCCTCCCCTTTGCAATGTTATATAACATTTTACATAATTTAATATCAATAGTTGAACACATATTTTTCTGATGATGTGTTTAGCATGCTTTTCCTGCTGGATAGCTTATTTTGTTCTGGACAACCAAGATATATCGTTGGATTATTAATCCAAGCAAACTCACAGACAATTAAAAAATTGCAGTTAAAATTAAAACAATTAAAAAATTGCTCATTTTGTAGAAAACTGCCTAAGGAAAGATTCTTTTGATTCTTTTGAAAATATTTCAAACTCTGGTATTAGGGAAACAAAATCAATTGTACATTCACATTCCTGAGAACACATTGAATGAGTTATTTAATTTAGTTTCCTTGGTCAAAGGGAAGTTATGGGGACATTTAAGTAGTTCTTATTAAGAATTTTTTGAGGTTTTAGCTCTTTGTAGTATTATTTATGTTGTTTTGTTGCAAATGGTTGTTTTGTGTGATGTCACCATTAGTGTGATCAGTGTCCTATTTGGTCAAGTTGGACCCTGTTGACCTTAATTTTCTTTGTGCATGTGCAGTTAAAGTGAAATTGCTTTGGAGAATTAAGTATATTTAATGATTGAACAAGAATCAGTTATGATGTTTAATTGAACTGTGCTCTAGTTTGATCTAAAATTGAATCAAGTCAACTAAAATTATTAACAACAGTAAAAACAATTATTAACAACAGTAAAAACAATTATATTTGTAGGCCCCTAGGCCTATTGCCTGGTACTAAAGGGCGTGCCTGGGCTCTTAAATTAATCCAGAGACGGCGCCAGCCGAGCGCTGATGAGGGGGTGCCTGAAATACAGAGAGGGGGCGTTCACATTAACGCACGTCACCACTTTTTGCCAATTTAATTTGTGTGTACCAATACAAATTAAAACATCTCCAGTTAACTAGCAGAGCATTTATTTTGTTCGTTTGTCAAATTTCTCTAGAGTCGTTCTCTAGCGCTGAAATGTGTTGTTTTTTTAAATCAAGTGATCAAAGTGCTCGTTGCCGCTTCGATCAGTGAAGCGGATACATTGTTGTCTTCACACGGACGCGCGTTTCAATCAGTTGCGGAGAGTAGACTAACACACACACACAATTATACATACAAATAAACTGGTAGTGCTATTACCATACAGCAAAAAAGAGGTTGAAATGAGATCAGATCCAGATGGATTAAGCTGAGATAAAGCATTCTTGTTTATTTTTGTTACATTTTAATTACATTTTAATCTTACACGTGTGTAGCAAAAACTTTCTCTGTATTGAGGTTTGACTGTAGTTATAATAATAGTGCAAAAACGTGTACACTTCAAATAAAATAAAAAAATATAAACATTGACAAAAAGTATTATTTGAGAATTACTAAAATATACATTCAAATTCACATCTTAAAAGTTATTAATTTTGTCCAAAAACTATATATATATATATATATATACTGTATGTACTGGGCCCTCGATACAGAATGATGCCCTTAAAAATTATCCAGAAACGATTTACGGTGAAGAGGGAGACAATAGCACTGTTAACTGTAGTCTCAGTAGAGCTGCAATCTTCTCTTCGATGAGTGAAACCTCCTCAGCAATAACTCTTTCCATTCGTCTCTGAATTTTCTACTTAGGTCATTTTCAAATGCCAGCTGGATCAGATGTGCTTTTCGTCTATGCAACATGCTGCGTCTGTGCTCAGAAAATACATTCTTAAGCATTGAGAAAGAGTTCTCGCACATAGCAGTCGATGCCCCAAATGTTAGTGCGTGTTTTAAGGCAGTCAGCAACACAGGCATGGCTTGGAAAATGCTGGAGTACTTTGAAAGAAGTTTGACCAATGTCACTTTCTCGTCCTGGCCTGTGGACAGTGTTTGCCAAAACTGACGTGCAATTGTGAACTGAGACTCCACCATTTCGGTGCTCGTTAAATCCAGTAGTAGTTGCACTTTCCCCGCATTCAAAAAGTTCTCACTACCAGGGTCCAGTGCATCCAAAGCTGCCATGTAGTTGCTATTGCGTTCACTGAAACGAACGGACATTTCACCCAAAACAGAGTCAATAATGCTAAAAAACAGCCGCTTGCACTCCTGTTCAATGTTCACTTCTTGCTGACCAACACTTTCATCCACAATGTAGTCTTGCAGAGTCTTGCTGGCCTGTCGCTGCCGTTTCGGAGGGGCAGGAACCGCATCATCTGCACCTATACTTTCAGCCCACAGTTTCGCAAACTCTGCATCTGATCGTAGACTTTCAATGCAAGAAGAAGCACTGCCAATGAGCCGAATTGCCGTCATTAGATCCGTTTGTTCAGCTTGCAGCATCCTATTCGGTGGATCCATCAGGCACAAAACTTTGTACATCACACAGGCAAGAAATTTGAAAGTCGGTTCTGTGATGGCCTTGTGGAGTCCAACAGCTTCAACTTTTATGTCAGCACCTTTTCTTGTGGTTGCGATTCCATTCAGAAAATCCACAAGGGTGTCGTGCGATTTCAGCACCAAGGACACCGTCTCAAGGTGTCCAGTCCATCGTTGATCCAGCAGCCTTTTAAGCTTATCTCCCTTATACTGTGCAGCTACAGTGGGCTTTCTCAGAAATTTGTACAGTGCATTGCAAATGGCAAAAAAATCTTCAACAGCGCTCTCGGATGAAACTGCATGCACTATAACCAAATGTAACTGATGATTAAAACAATTAATGTAGTGCACTTCTCTGTTTAATTTGTTTTGAATATGTTTCTGCATGCCTCCTTCTCTTCCAGACATAACGCTGGCCCCGTCATAACATTGACTTAATATTTTATTTGTATCGAGACCAACATTTGACAGCTCCTCAAGTACGATGTTTGTGAGTGACAGGGCATCGCACTTGTCTGTGATCAATACTCACAACAGCCTCTCTTTCACTGTGCAGTTCTGGTCAACATATCGAAGAACAACAGCGACATTCCCTTGGTTCCATCCACTTTAATTGTAAACCATGACTCCCCAACATCTTTAACAATGTTCTCTGTCATGATTGTACTCATCAGTTCAATTAAATCATTTTGAACATCGTGTGATGTGTACGTAGCATTTTTTGGAATTGTACTGAAGGCCTGCGCTAGCTCTTTGTTTTTTCTCAGCGTGTAATCAAATAGAGACCGGAACAGTCCACTGCCCGCGTCACCTCTGTCATCAACTGAATCAACGGTACCCCTCAATGGCAGTTCGTTTGATACCAGGAATTCAATTATGTCAATTATTGAAGACACATAAAGGCGGTTTCGAGAAAGCTGATCTGAATTAACTAGGGTTGAAATCTCTTTTCCTGTGGAACATCGCAATTGCTGCTCTTTCCAAATAGCCATGCAAGCTAGATGCTCTTTACAGTTAGCATGTCTGTAAAATCCTTTCGCTTTATCTGTTGCATGCTTCCAGTTGCAAAAACCAGTACTTGTAAACACAGAGTCACTCCCGCCAAATTTCCGACAGGGAAAACAAAATGCCGAATCTGCTTGCTCTGAATATTCTAGCCATTCCCTATCATTGTACCAATTTGCCGAAAATGACCGTTTACAGTCGTTTTTGTGTTGTTGTTTCTTTGGAAACTGCTTTAAACAGACCTGGACTGGCTTGTCTTTACTGAGGTCCTCTGGTAAACTATACGATGACGGCGTCGTCGAGTCCTTGCTTTTGGCGGGCTGAGTAACTGCCAGTGCCGTTAGCGCACTTTGTCAGAGTCCACACAGCTTATTTGGAGCTCGAAGAAGAAGTAGCAGCAGGTGTTGTGGGTTCTTTCTTTATAATCCATTTACGAATGTCCATTGTGAAACTAACGATATAATGCAATATGCAACCTTGAAGTTATGGAATGTCGCTCTACAGTCCGTAGCCGTCTGAACTTTCCCGTATGAGACATTTAACATAATGTTAGATGAGCGAGCACGCAAAATCATACGACCAATCAAAATTCGACTTTGCCTAACAGACTGTCCTTAACTAAAATATTATTAATTTAGCTTAATATTCACAAAAATAAGAAAATGTGAAAATCTAATTGGCAAATGTGATTTTTAAATAGCATATTTTATCAGTAGAATCCCGTTTACATTCATGGTGATCTGAGGGGCGGAGAGTCCCCGTGGCGCCGGCCCTGAATTAATCCCAATAAACTGTATATAATATATAGAATTCTTGCTGACCTCCTGTTTAAATGTCTGTTTGTGTAACTTTACTTGTGCTTTGAATAACTAATAAACTTTTAAACCACAACCCTGTATACTTACTTGTGTGTAACTGGACACACACACACACACACACACACACACACACACACACACACACACACACACACAACCCGTGATTCACCCACCCCAGTCTTAAGGTGCATACACACTGCCAGCGACATCGCGCGACAGCGACTCAATACCATTCATTTTCAATGCGAGCACAGCGACTTCCGGCGACACAAGCTGTCGCGACCGTTGGCGCTAGATGTGGGCGTGTCCAGCGACGTGACAAAGTTGAGAAAAGTTCAACTTTGGAGCGACTAACGGAAGCGACAGCCAATAGGAGAGAAGACGGGAGAGCTCACGTGATCCTTTCTCTCTCTCTCAGCTCCTGCAGTAACGGAAAGGTGGATGAAAGGCTAATTCTTGCTGTTAGAAATGTTCCAGTGCTCTATGATATGTCTCTTCCCACGTACAAGGACATTTTTAAGAAAAATACTGCGTGGAAAGGTGTATCTGAGATCGCGGGGATTTTATGGACCCAGACAGACCGGCGTTTGCATTTTCGCCGCAGATAAACAGCCGCTATGGCAAACAGCACGCCTTGTTTCTCATTCATCTTTGATATAAAGCATTTTATGTACTGATTCCATTTATATTTAGTCTTTTCCCTCCAAAATGTTTGTTTTTAGTGGCAAGAAAAGATATTCGCTGTCAACAGCAATGGAGTGGCATCCGTGAATGTCATTTATAAACGTTACTAGACAACCAGTAGTGGGAACACCCACTAGCGACTTCACTGCCAGCCACTGGCGACCTGCAGCGATAAAGTCACTGGCAGTGTGTACGCACCTCTAGCCGGCAAATGAGCTAAAACTTAACAGCTAACCGTTGCAGGCCTGGAGCGTCGCTTGTGTTCGGTGTGGCCAAACAAAATGACCCCTTCACTGCCTTTGGAGCAAAAGAAACAATTCAAAAATACCTTAATCCCAAGTGGTGGTTCTTCCGTCGAATTACCACACCGTCACAGGCAGTCTCTCACGCGCGATGACCAGGGGCTGATAATCACTCACGCGACAGGCATCCTCTCAGTGACGAGACGTTAACTTCAGCAAACCGTCAAGAAATACAAAGTCTTCGGCTTCCAAGTTCACAATGCAGTCCGATTTGTGTGCACAAGACCTAAACAAAGTCCAACTGGCAAATATACAACGTTTGTCACGTTCTATTTTACAGTTTAACCAAAAAAGCATTGAGCAAATCCTCGACGCAACTTCTCCTCAGCTATATCATCTTTTTTTTTTCTCTTTCTTCCCGGTTGCGCCCTTTCACCTCACGTACAAAAATCATATAGTAAAATATTTTTTACCACCAAACATCAAAATATTACATGTTACATTATACATTTCACTTCACCAATGAAATCCTTTAAACAAAAACTCTTAGAATAAATTAAACACATACTTGAAACAAACACAATTGTATATCAAACTACAACTCCCTTTTATTTACCTAAAATGAATAGAATGGATATGAACTACAATAAATTTGTTTCTTGAGCTTACTTCTAAATTCTAATATTGTATAACTTTAAAATAATTTAAATCTAAGTTATTTAGCACTTAGTTAACTTAAACTTAACTTAGATTTTTAGCACTGCGCTACATATTTAAATAAAAAATCAGAATTAATTTGCTTCTAGTTTCCTTAACCAAAATAGTTAATTTAATTCTATATGAACACCAAGTTAATAGAACTTAATGACATATGTTTTGGAGACACCATTACTCAATTCAATTGAGGAATGAGTTTCCTCATCAAATGAATAGTCAACTTTTTTTTTTATTATTATTATTATTAGAAGTATAAAATCCAACCTTTAAGAATTACCTGCTCTTCTGCAGTTTGTTGTTTGGATACATGCTGATTTTTCCCATGCGGCTTACTTTGTACCTTGACAAGAATGTTTAAAAGAAGAGTAAAAACAGCCATTTTTGCTTACCCTGCTAGAAAGACCAGTTTATACATGAACCTTGCAGGTTAATCTAGATAAAAAACCTGATGGGGACACCGACATCATCCACAATACAACATGCTGTATGCTGATGATTGGCCATGCTGGTCTTTTCAGCAGGTTTGGTTTCAAATGTGGCTTTCATCTCACCAGTTAAAAATAAGTAGGATAGCACCCTGATTGAGATCTACGTATGTTCAAAATGACGACTTTCCAACACAGGCTGATGTTCACTACTTTGTATTTACACTCTAAAGAATCAACTTCTGAGTTAAGGGAGAATTACCCAGACAACAATCTTGCTTCAGCTGGATATCGGTCTTCTCCACACTGAGCTACAGGTTGGTCAGCTCCATACAATTACATTGCTGCTCATGTAATCTCCCTTCAACCAATTTCTTTTCTATTTTTAACCACTCATAAAGCTGTTATTTCCTAGATGAATGCTACAATTTTGTCAGTGGAGTCATGCATTGTCTTTTTAACTATGTTGAGAGTCCAGGATTTGCATTACATTCTCATTGCATGGGAAAACATGTCTTGTGATTTAAGAGAGTCATTTAATAGTTTTAAATCTACACAATTACCTCATCACCAGCCATGGGACTGTGGCATTGATTTACTGCCCAGCACAACTCCATCTGAGAGTAAGCTAATATTTATTTTGGAAACGTATGCGTCACATTGCCAGAGAGCATGAGGTTGTGCTATGTGAACATGGTAGTTCAGCAAAAGGTGAGCTTGTACGCTACACTACCCTTCGATAATAAATAAATAGATAAGTAAGGTATCTTGTTGTTTTGCCATCATGTCAGTGCAGCTGCCAGCTAAATGCTGGCCTGGTTCTGAATTATCCCCGCTTGGACGGCTATTTTTCCACTGAGAAAGCTGATCTTCAGAAAGCTGACAGCATCTCTGCTTGGGAGTGGCGACAGGTGATCACACACGCTCTCTCTCTCTCTCACACACACACACACACACACACACACACACACACACACACACACACACTCACATCCATCCTGGTTTATCCAATAATAAGAAACAGCACAAGATGTGATACTATTTCTGAAGTGAAATATTTTAATTACTTATGGAGGCTTGGACACATCATTTGTTTTGAACCAGCAATGGCAGATTCTGATCCGTTGCGTAAGGAAGTAGTTGCACAAATGATTACCTGCGGTCGAATCACAGCAGTGCTGATGTAGGGCCATAAAGTAGTCTTGCTCGTGTGATATTGCTTAAATATTGGCAAAGCATTTTTCCTTAAATCCCGGTGAACACACACAAAAAATCCCTGCATTAAAACCAATAAACATGTATGATCTTGCAGATCTGTGTGTCCTAATTTGCAGGCGGATCATTCTGCTTTCATATCTCCATTGTACAATTGAGCATTTGATTGGTAAAGATTTCTGCTCTGGCATAGAGAATTTTATGGAATGATATTCCGGACATTATTCAAAAGGAATTGCAAATTGTATTTGCAATTGCGTTTTCAATTTGTGGACACATAAAATGTGACATAATCCAAACGCAATTGCAAATCGCGCATTACGGTTTGCATTTTCGTTTAAGCGAACACACAGTGACTGCCAGATTTCAAATGGAAAAGCAAAGTCCGTTTGCAACTGTGTTTCCCATATCTTACGAGTTTTGGCCCTGTCATATTTAAATAGCAATTTCAATTACCACGTCTGCTTTTTCACTTTCTCAGCGTCGCGTATGTAGCCAGCCAAAACTCAAATGGAATACTAATTCCCTTAGTATTTCCATTTCCGATGCCGTACACAGAAACCTGTCAATCAGGGTCAAGGGTGGGATTATGCTATGGGGCGTGTTTGTCTTGGGAAGTGACATCACTCACAGTCTATCAGGATCAATAATTAGCACTGCACTTTATTCATCTATAATCTCACACTGGACTGTCAACATATTCTCCTCAATATACTACTTCATATATATATATATATATATATATATATATATATATATATATATATATATATATATATATATATATATATTTCATATACTCCTACTTATTGTATTGTATATTGTGTGTATTGTTTACTGTACATTGTATATAATTATTGTGTTGTGTAAGTATGTGTACATTTGATTTGTAAATTGTTTTGTGTAAGTATGTTGTTTACTGTAATTGGTATAT
The DNA here is from genome assembly GCF_025860055.1 of Xyrauchen texanus. Taxonomy (NCBI): domain Eukaryota; kingdom Metazoa; phylum Chordata; class Actinopteri; order Cypriniformes; family Catostomidae; genus Xyrauchen; species Xyrauchen texanus. The sequence goes on from NC_068280.1 coordinate 17,073,915, forward strand.
GTCTCGTCACTGTCATGACTGCTATGTTGCTCGGAACTGCACACAAGAATTTCACCTGCACTTGTGTACATGGTAGTGTGACAATCAAGTGATTTGATTTGATTTGATTTAATAAACCGGCGTCTGTTCAGGGCATCACCTCTTGACCGCCGACTGTGAGTGACGTCACTTCCTAAGACAAACACGCCCCATAGCATAATCCCACCCTTGACCCTGATTGACAGGTTTCTGTGTAAGGCATTGGAAATGGAAATACTAAGGGAATTAGTATTCCATTTGAGTATTAGAAAATCAGTTATTTTGTATTCTTATAATAAAGGTGGCTTAAATTTCATTGATTTTGATTCTCTTAACAATACCTTAAAAATTAATTGGCTTAAACGTTTCCTTCACAATCAATCTTCTATTTGGAGTATAATCCCAAGATATATTTTTTCTCAATTAGGAGGTATACATTTTCTTTTAATGGGCAATTATTCAATTAGTAAACTTCCTGTCAAACTTTCCAATTATCATCAGCAGATGCTTATGGCTTGGAAACTTATTTACAAGCATAATTTCTCGCCACACAATTTTTTAATTTGGAACAACTGTAATATTCTTCATAAGAGGAAATCTTTATTTCTTGAAAACTGGTTCAATAATGGGGTGATATTAGTAAACCAGCTATTTGATAGTGAAGGTAATTTATTTAATTATTCCGATTTTGTTTAAGGATACCAATTCCCAGTATCTAGTAAAGAATTTAATATAGTTTTCAAGGCCATCTCTTTGGAAATCTGTATGCTGTTTAGAAACAATAATAGTGCTACAGTGACTTCTGTTTCTCCCCTAGCCCTGAATCTACTGTGGTTGGTTCTATTTGTTTTTCAATACATAAATCCAATTATAAAATTAGGTCATTATTTTTGGACCCTGTTACTTCAATTCCTTCCTCCATTTCTTATTGGAATAACCTTTTTGATGATATTAAATGGTCATATGTTTGGTCACATCCTCAGAAATTCTTTCTAACTAATAAAGTTAAAGAAATATCCTATAAAATTATTCATAGATTTTATCCAGTTAACTACATTTTTAAAGAAATTTGGAAATGATATTGATACTTCCTGCTCTTTTTGTGAAGCCTCCTCTGAAACTGTTGATCATTTGTTTTGGGAATGTCTTTTTACTCGGTCTTTCTGGAACAATATTGATGCTCTGATTGTCCAAAAGGTTTTATGTAACTTTTCTTTATCATATAGACACATTCTTTTTGGATTTTATGTTAAAGACAAGAATCTAATTAATGCATGTTTTTGTATAAACCTTCTTTTATATATAGGAAAGTTTCATATCCATAAATGTAAATATATGAAAAGTAAACCCCACTTTAGCTTTTTCAAAGAAGAATTGAAGATGTATTTAAATACAATTTCAACTTCTGTTAACAAGAAAGCAATGAAAACGTCCAGAATTAGTGCCATGTTTAATATTCTCTCTTAATGTTTTTTTCTTTTGTGCCCTCTTCTTCTTTTTTTTCTTTCTTCTCTTACTCTCTTTTCTTTTTAGACTATTGTTGAATATATTTAAATTTCTTTCACATTTCCTCTCTTAATGTATTCTGAACCATAATTTCTCTTTTGTTTTGAAAGATTGTTTATATTTCTTGTATGTATCGTCTTGTTCTGTTTGTTAATATTGCAATAAAAAAAAAAAATAAAAAAATAGTATTCCATTTGAGTTTGGGCTGGCTACATACGTGACGCTGAGAAAGTGAAAAAGCAGACATGGTAATTGAAATTGCTATTTAAATATGACAGGGCCAAAACTCGTAAGATATGGGAAACACAGTTGCAAACGGACTTTGCTTTTCCATTTGAAATCTGGCAGTCACTGTGCGTTCGCTTAAACGAAAATGCAAACCGTAATGCGCGATTTGCAATTGCGTTTGGATTATGTCACATTTTATGCGTCCACAAATTGAAAACGCAATTGCAAATACAATTTGCAATTCCTTTTGAATAATGTCCGGAATATCATTCCATAGAATTTCATAGCAGAATTATTAATCGACCGCCTGTTCTAGATTAGTGGTTGCAGATAACATCTTCGACATTGCTTGCTGCATTCATGCACAGAGAAAACAAGCTATAAATGATTGTACATTGGAAAAAAAATACTTTTCTTAAATGAAGGCAGTGTAATTTGTGAATTCAATAATTTTTATTTGTTTAAAGATCATTAAGCATGATTTCAGCTCATATATATATATATATATATATTGGATAAAATCTGACTTTAGGACAAATATTTTAATTTGCTAAATCCATGGTTAAACCCTGCTGTACATATAAAGAGTGCATACACAAGACATGATCGTTTGATATATATAAAGTCCAGATTCACTTTATGCTGCTTTAAAAATGTCAAGGAAAAACAAGGGGGGCACATGGTATCTACTAATATAATAGCTAATTATTATATAAACATCCACAGTCTTAGATTACATACAATTCCAACATATAACATTTAAGGGAATAGGCCATTAATCATGCAACAATACTGAAAATAGAAAAACATTCACTGCTCTTCTGGATAGCTTAATATGCCCTTTAAATCTAAACACAAAAGAAGAATAAGAAATTACTCATTATAATTTACAGGCCCAAAGTCTGATAGTATTATATCAAATCAACAGTATAATCATTCTGTGGAGACAATTGAAATATTTTTCTTGGTACCAATCCATGTTTTCATTATTGTCATAAACGACCCAAATAAACTTTAAAGTTGAAAGATTGTAGACATGTTTTATCACTTGTAGAGGCATGTTTGATGACTAGTTTAAAGTAAATAAAGGTAATTAGAACTGAAAACGTCATGGTTACTGTTGTAACCTCCATTCCCCGAGGGAGGGAACGAGACATTGTGTCGAATGAAGTGACACAAGGGGTCTTCCTAGGATGCCAAACGTACCTCTGAACTTGAGAAAAGGCCAATGTCAAGTTGGCAGACAGAATTTGCATGCCCCGCCCTGGACATACGGGTATAAAGGGAAGACGGGCAGCGAGTGTCAGTCAGGATTTTACACTGAGGAGCCGAAAATAAGGTACGTCCGTTTACAGTGGTAGGTTTAGTGCTGTGGCAGGAGGGACATAACGTCTCGTTCCCTCCCTCGGGGGAATGGAGGTTACAACAGTAACCATGATGTTCCCCTTCTGTCACACACTCGACGTTGTGTCGAATGAAGTGACACAAGAGGTCCCATCTAAAAACGCCATGGACTGACCATGTTACGTGAACTGTCAAGACAGGTGAAAGCAGGCTACTGCGTGCTAGAGGCAACTGTGTAGGCTGCACGTAGCCCTCCCCAACGCCCCAAAGATATGTCACACACAGACCTTAGGTTCCCCGCACCCATGAAGGGGGGAATAGGTGCAACATGACTAGCATGGGAGCAAGCCCAGCAGTCCGGCCTTTTCTCTCACTATGTCTCTCACATAGGACATGAAGCATCTGGGGCTATCTTAACGCTATGAAATGCGTTGGGGAAGGCGGTTTTTCCTGGTTCTATTCTTTCAGGGGGAAAAGACCCTGCGGAGGCCACATCCTGCCCAATCTAGGGGGAGGTAACATGAGGCAAATACACTACGAGGGTTGTGAAGCCGTACGTGGGAATGACGCAGTGGTAGGTCAAGCCTAATGAGGGGGGGATTCTACAAGCACGGTGACTGGGGCAGCGGGGCTGCCCAAGGGAAACGTGGGTCCGCCGACAGGGGGACTGTACTGCAGGAAATACATCACGGGAAGTTTGCCTGAGAAGGGAACTAAGCCTGTGTAGCCCAACCCCAGTACAGAGCACCTGTGACTCGTAGTGGGTCTGGACGTGAATTGCTCTGCTGAATTGGCAGGCCAGAAGGCTAGGGAGAACACCATCCAGGGAGCGATGCTTAGTGGCTAACCTAGGATAGAAGGCGCACTGGATCAACTTGGTGAAGGGTGCTGTGTTCAAATCGATTGTGCCAAATTACCGAATTCTATCGGCTAAGACCTGACAAAACACGGAACGAGACCGACTCAACCCTGAGATTGTAGAATCTGGTGAAGGTATAGGATGTTGCCCACCCTGCTGCTCTGCAGATGTCTGCTAGGGAGGTGACATGGGCCAGTGCCCACAAGGATGCCACACTTCTCGTAGAGACTGCTCGAACCCACAAGGGGGCGGGCACAGCCTTGGTGTGATAAGCTAAGATAATAACATCAACGACCCAGTGGGCTAACCTCTGTTTGGAGATGGCATTCCCTTTCCGGCATCCGCCAAACCAGACAAAGTGCTGCTCAGAACATCTAGAGCTCTGCGTGCGGTCCAAATAGATTTGCAAAGCACGTACCGGACACACCAATGAGAAGGCTGGGCCTGCCTCCTCCCGGGGCAGCGCTTGCAGGTTCACTATCTGGTCCCTGAAGGGTGCCGTGGTGGTGCTGTCTGATCGAATCAAGAAGTGTTTGCCCTGAATTAGCAGCCAGCCAGCGTGACGGATTGGAAAACGAGAGCCATGCGTCCAAGCTCCGTGCTAGGGGCTCTAAAGGGATGATTATATGGGTAGAGAGAGCGGATGAGCGAGAGGCACGGTGATGGGTGGAGAAGGGTGTCCTCCACGATTTCGTCAGCTCATCATGCACTTCCGGGAAGAAAGGAACCGGGGGGTACGCAGACCTGAGGAACCAATCATACAGCCGCAAAGGCTGTGGGGAGGACGGAGGGTTCCAGTCCAGCCCCACGCTAAACGCTGAATTTCGGACATCTGGGCTTCGACTGAATGCGGCAGCCCAGTCGAGTCATCCGCATCAGACGCCGGACCACTCTCCGATGCAGTGGCAAGCTCATCCGGCTCGGGGGGCTCAAGAGGATAGGCAGGCTGGCCGTTAGGTGAGCCGCTGTTGCCTCGAGCCCGGACAGAAGTCATCGAGCATGTCGGGGGGGCGGGTGGTTCACGGGGATGTACCCGGCGAAGCCACGCCCGCTGCCATTCCCAAATCGCCTCCATCGCCAGCTGGGTCATCCTCAATCCCGTGGGAAGGAGCGATGCAGCGGGCGGCTGGAGTGTCGTTCCTTCTGAGGAAGGAAAGCCACAACCGCAGGCGTTGCCATAGTCATGTTCTCGCAGTGAGAACATGAGCCATCCACAAATGCTGCCTCGGTGTGATCGCTGTCAGGAACGGAGAGCACTCTACCGCATCCAGGAACTACACAGGGGCGGAAGGGCATCTTTATAAAGACGCGTCCTGAAAAGGACTTTCAATGCCGCTGTGTATTGCTCTTTTAGAGAAAATACTCTTAATAAAAATGTCTCTTTTACTAGAGCTGTCGAAGCACCCAGGGGCAAAGCTGCACAGCTGTGCAGAGAAGGAGAAAGCCGCTGATATACACCGTAGATCCAACAGCATACGCTGGTCAGAGATGAGAGAAAAACCAATTGGGACGTTCAATGCCGCTGTGTATTGCTCTTTTATAGAAAATACTCTTAATAAAAATGTCTCTTTTACTAGCGCTGTCGAAGCACCCAGGGGCAAAGCTGCATAGCTGTGCAGAGAAGGAGAAAGCCGCTGATATACACCGTAGATCCAACAGCATACGCTGGTCAGAGATGAGAGAAAAACCAATTGGGACTCGCAGCTCGCTGCTCACACAACCGGTCAGATCTGAAGAAAATTTCTGAATGAAACAGACGCATTTCCCTCCCTTTATACCCGTATGTCTGTGGGCAGGACATGCAAATTCTGTCTGCCTTTTCTCAATTTCTCATTGGCCTTTTATCATAGATCAGAGATGTAAAAGGCTCTCAAGATAGACCCCTAGTGTCGCTTCTACATTTGCAGCCAGTGCTGAGGCCAAAAGGCAGAATAGAATCAGGTGTTTCTTCATTTCTAGAAATCTTTTTTTTTATCAGAAATGTACATATTTGACATTCTTCTCAGGATGTCACCAGCATCATATTTGTTCTGTCTTAAAAAATCTAATTCCCTGAAAAGCTAAAAGAGTCTCCATCCCTAAAGATGCCATATTTCCTTCCATATTCTCACTGTCTAAAAAAAGTCTGCTTTACTGCCCTACAAACAATTCTCACTGAGAGTTCAGAGTTCTCCATCTGTATGCTGGACCTACTCCTGTCATGACACCCCAGCATAAATCAGCTACCTCAGTTGTCGTGGCAACAGAGCCCGAGAGATGAGCCCCACTCAAAAGTCACATTCAAAGTCTGGAGGGGCAAAGCAAACATCAGAGCGTATCAGACTGGAAAAAGAGTTGACTAAGTACACAATCATTTTTTGCATCCTGCACAGAGACAAAATACCCATTATAAGCCATGTTGATGTGGACATTGGCTCTTTTGCTGAGGTGTGCGGCATGAAGATATTGCATGACTGAAGATGATTTATAATCACAGACTTTTTTGTATTATTTCATTGAATTCTAATTTATTTTATTTCCAGCAATTAGAAAAAGCAAAACAAATGACAGAATTGTCATTGATCATTATTATTCATGATTAGTATTATCAGCATTGCATTAAATTATTATTCCGTAAGTAGTGTAAAAATATCTTAGAACAATCATCCAATTATCTCAAATAACTATGCACTGGAATAAAATATTGAGACTTACCTGAGCTGTGAGGTTGCAAATGAAAAGGGGAGGAATCTTTAAATTTGGAGTGGCAGAGAGTCACCGAGAGGCAGTCAGTCAAAGCACCTCTCACTCCCTAATCCCTCCCTCTCAGCACTGAATTACATCAAATGCCCTTCCTCTGCAATGGGGTTCACAAAGAGAAACAACCAACTAAAGCTTTAGTGTGGTTAGGATGAGGATCATAACTATGCAGAATGACACTGCTGCAATGTTACCTTCCTTAAACATTAAAACAAATAATATATATTTGCATTTTACTACAAATTTGTGATACATTAAATTTTTTGGGGTGGAGACCATAATTTGTCCTTTATTCCAGCATGGCAGATTTTTGACAGACATATACAGACAATTAAAATGAACAGCATGTATTTAAAGCCACCTCTAGATGGTGCTCACTTCTTATTTTAGCTTTGTATCTTTGCCAACCTGCTCACCTGCTCACCCTATCATATTATTTTGATAATGATTGGTTTGGATTTTGAATTTTGCAGTGTTAAGCCTATTTCTGTTATGCCACTGAGCATCAGCATCTTATAAAAGTTAAAATATTTATCTAAACATTTTTTTTCTGATAAAATTTTATTAGATTACGTCAAACATTTAAAACATTGAGTGGATGCTCAATCACATTGTACTCCAGAAATCAGCCTAGCATGATCTAAATCCGTTTTAAATAACTTGAAATCAATCTTAACTATTATGGAAATCAAACTAAAATATTAGTGATGATTCACTAACCTAAACTAGTTGGAAATTCCAATATCACTAAATCTGTTCTCTTTAAAACACCACAACTATTCCCGAGCACTTCCCTGATCCCTGACAGATGGTGGATAAAAGTCCATCACCCTACAAAGACAAAATACAGTAACTATACCGACACTGAAACTGAGAAAAATGCTTTAACCTTGTGTGACCCTTGTATTTTGGCTTCATTTAAACCGACTGATCTCAGTTCAGGACACTCTGGTCTGTCAGTAAAGGGTTAAACTTTCAACGTATGAGTCATGTGACAAAACAACATGGCGCCAATCACAGCAGAGTTTTTCTTTGGGAAAAACTTCAACATAACTAAATCTGGTTTACTACAACCTAATTATGTTATTATATTGAAACCCGTTTGACTCAAAAGAGTCTCTAGTTTCATCCGATATGCCATTTAAAAATGTTTTGAAATGTATCGTAAAACACCACACTTCTTAACACAATGTGCACTATTGTGTACAATAGCACTAAGTTTTCATTAGAAATCCTGTTTTTTCTGTGCATTTTCACATTGAGAAAATAAATTGCTTTCAGAGGCTTTATATGGAGTTAGGGTGAAAATAATATGCATTCCGAACTGTCCTGAGACCAGTGCAGTCAGCACATTGGAGGTTAAACCAATCACTAATAGGGAGTAAGGGAGCATCCTATATCTTTCCTATGAAGCCAAGTGCATTCAATTCAAACTTCAGATCAAAAGTGCCATTTCAGGCTGCAGATGATGTTTGAACCACTAAACATGGTTGACAGACAGAGACAGGGCCATCCTTTGGGTGGTGCAACCGGTTTGAATATAAATCATTGATATTTTATTGCCAATGCAGAAAAAAACATTGTAACGCAAAAGTAAAATCAAGTCAAATAATTTGTAAACATTTTCTTTGAAGCCCATATTTATAATGCATTGTAAAGGCATTACATATGCATTATACTGCATACATAATGTCACATAACACACCTTATTTCAAGTTATAACTTCTCATAAATAATTATAATAATTAAATAATTAAATAATGGTGTTTGCTCTCCTTTTCTACATATCGCAGTGCTGTTTTGTGGTTCGTTCTGCATAACGCAGCTGCACATTTTAGCTTATCACGGCCCATTTGGCCCGTTCCGCGGCAGATCCACTCCCCCGCACTGTTCTCCCAATGGCCAGTCCACCCCTGATTGGCCCCAAAGTGTGTCGGGCCACCGGAAAAATGCCCAGTATGCCAGATTACCAGTCCAGCCCTGCTGAAGATAATGCCATTTTGGTGAAATGCATCCTATTTTCTCAGTGGAAAAATAGCCGTCCAAGCGGGGGTATTCCTCTCTATTTTGCGATAGCTGGTGCGCAAGAGTCTTTCACTATAGAAACCACAATCTCTTCTGCCATTTTGTCCTCTCCAATGTGGAAACTCTGGTAAGAGGTAAGCGCCTTGAGTTTGGGTAATTAATCAGTCTGTTGTGTCTCTCAGCTTAATGCTGAAGTTGTTAGTTTAAAGCCATTTAAAGCTTTTTCCTAGCTTTAGTAGTGTAGTAGTAATAAGAGCAAACACAGAGTTCTGTTGAATATAAACACTGAGTGACACTGACTCACTTCAGGTCACCAACTGGCTCATTTTACACACAAAAATGTTCTTTTGCCTCCACCTGCTGGCTAAAATATGTATTGTCACAAAATTAAATCTAAAGAGACAAGTGGCTCTTAAGACATAAGCACTGCTCTTACACATGCTGTGAGACCATCAGCACTAATGGAACGTCTCTCATCCATTCAGATCCGAGGACCGGAACTAACTGTTTTGTGTGTGTATATATATATATATATATATATATATATATATGCATATACAGTTGAAGTCAAAAGTTTACATACACTTAATCTGAAGTAAATAAAACAAATTTTTTTTAACCACTCTACAGATTTAATATTAGCAAACTATAGTTTTGGCAAGTTGATTAGGACAACTACGTTGTGCATGATACAAGTAATTTTTGAACAATTGTTTATAGACAGATAGTTTCACTTTTAATTGACTATATCAAAATTCCAGTGGGTCAGAAGTTTACATACACTAAGTTAACTGTGCCTTTAAGCAGCTTGGAAAATTCCAGAAAATTCTGTCAAGCCTTTAGACAATTAGCCAATTAGCTTCTGATAGGTAGTGTGCTGAATTGGAGGTGTACCTGTGGAAGTATTTTAAGGCCTAACTTTAAACTCAGTGCCTTTTTGCTTGACATCATGAGAAAATCAAAAGAAATTAGCCAAGACATCAGAAAAAAAAAATTGTGGACCTCCACAAGTCTAGTTCATCCTTGGGAGCAATGTCCAAATGACTGAAGGGCCCACATTCATCTGTACAAACAATAGTATGCCAGTATAAACATCATGGGACCACGCAGCTGGAGGAAACAGGTAGACAATTATCTATATCTGTGGCAGGGCGGAGGGCGGGGCCGGGTCGTGATTATACACACCCGGTCCCTTATCAGGCTAATCAAGCCTCAGAGAGGGATAAAGGCCGACTGCGGAGGATTGTGCGGGAGAGAGAGATCGTTTACTGACATGTCCGTCATGTGTGTGTTGGTGTCTTTTGTTTCAGTTTATTATTAAAATATTATTTATATTGAAAAGCCGGTTCTTGACTACGTTACACTGGTGCCAAAATCCGGGAAGGAGGAGGGATACGCCGCAGTAGAGTTCTCGCCACTACCGTCCACCCCAACGGAGCAGCCACGGCCATCTGCAGGGGGAAGAGGAGCCCGGCCGCCTGGAAGCGGACGACGGCCACCGACCACGAGGGGAGAAGGGGCTCCTAACCGACCACCTGGAGCGGTCAGGGCCGCTTCCAGGGGCGGAGGAGTCCCTTACCAGCCTGGCAAGTAAGTGTTTTTTTTTTTTATCTCTCTCTCTCTCTCTCTCTCTCTCTCTCTCTCTCTCTCTCTGCCACTCCGCATTGGCCTTTTCCCTCTCATAAAAATTTTACAGTGTTTTTTTTTGGGGAGTACTACACTGTTACAGGAAGTTTAATTATTTTTGTTTCCCTCCCCTTGTCCCCTCCCTCCTCCAGGTAGACGGGGATGACCTGCCGGCAGACGGGGCAAAAGGCACGCCTCTCCCCAGGGAAAGTACGTCATGCCGGGGGCTCCCCTGACTGAGAGAACGAGGGAGGAATGTGGCAAGGCGGAGGGCGGGGCCGGGTCGTGATTATACACAGCTAATCAAGCCTCTGAGAGGGATAAAGGCTGACTGCGGAGGATTGTGCAGGAGAGAGAGAGTTTACGGACATGTCCGTCATGTGTGTGTTTGTGTCTTTTGTTTCAGTTTATTATTAAAATATTATTTATATTGAAAAGCCGGTTCTCGCCTCCTCCTTTCCATTGACTACGTTACAATATCCACATTAAAACTAGTCATATATAGACATATGCTGAAAGCCTGCTCAGCAATGAAGAAGTCACTTCTCCAAAACCGCCATAAAAAAGCCAGACTACAGTTTGCAAGTGCACATGGGGACAAAGATCTTAATTTTGGAAAAATTCTTCTGGTCTGATGAAACAAAAATTGAACTTTTTGGCCAAAATCACCATCGTTATGATTGGAGGAAAAAGGGTGCGGATCACAAGTCGAAGAATACCATCCCTATCGTGAAGCATGGGGGTGGCAACATCATATTGTGGGTGGGGGTACTTTGCTGCAGGAGGCACTGGTGCACTTCACAAAATAGATTGAATCATGAGTAAACATATATATATATATATATATATATATATATATATATATATATATATATATATATATATATATATATACAGTATATTTTACAAATATATGCAATACATTACCATTTCTGCAGATTAAATTAAAATGTTGCTTGTATTATAATGCATTATACTCTAAGGTATAAATAGGTTACTATTATAATGTATTAAAATTGTGTTTACAATTATTTTTGAGAATTTATAACATATTATAAGGTGCAATATGAGACATTACTAGTGCATAATAATGCCTTTACAATGCACTATAAATATGGGCTTCATAGAAAGTGTTAAAAATCATTTTAATTTGTGCTTTTTTGTATTCCAAAGCAGCTATATAGAAAATCAGCTGTGATGTCTATAATGTCTCAAAAACATGAATAATCAAAACTTCTGGAAACATGATAAAGTCAAGTCATTTTTATTTGTATAGCACTTTTCACAACAAAGTGTTTCAAAGCAGCTTTACAGTAAATAATGCATAACAAACAATTTAATAAAAAACTGTAATATCTATAATGTCTTACAGTGATCATTGTGTAGTTTGATTAAATATGATTATAAAATGTACATAGAAGTTAAATAATTAAATAATAATTGTATTTTGAACCCCTGTGAGCAAGCTGAAGGCGAGGAACACAAAATAACTGAACACAGTTCAGTGGAAAGGAGGAAGCAAAACCGGCTTGACAATATAAATTATAATTTAATGACAAACGTAACCAAAAAGACAAATACACAAACAGGTGTCAGGCAGCTGCACGTAACTCTCTCTCTCTGTTGCACTGCCGTCTCCGGTCACCTTTATCCCTTTCGGGCTTCATCAGCCTACTTAGGGGCCGGTGTGCAGAATCACGACCCAGCCCCACCACAATAATCTTGGGAGAAACCAGACTCACTCTACGGGCCAGTTCCCCTCTGGCTAAACAACATGAATATAATGCCAATATTAGTTATTTATGTGCAGTACAAGTCATGGTTTAAGATTAGTAAACTAAGTAAATGTTAAGGTCCAGTGTTTAAATAAAAGAAATAAAAAGAAATTTCTTTTTTATGGACTTTAAGATTTAAGATTGAAGTCCATCCTGGATTAACTGTATAAATTCACATAGATGCATTGTCATAGATGTTTTGTTAGCAATTATATGATAGTCTATGTATTCCATTTCAATAGTGTAGTCCATCAATAGATAAAGGTGATGCAGGCAGAGATAAATTATGTGGTGCATCACAGTTTAATCTGTAGGGCATTTTGGTGAGGTTCAGTGGGGTCCATCCGAAGTCCAAGGTTCAGGCATTGGCATATGAAGTATCCATGTCTTACAGTTGTAGCTGGCATCAGTTCATCCTCTTTAAGTAAAAAAAACTAAAGTGTCTAGCTAGCACCAGCTGTATTTTGTCATCATCTCTCAGTGACATGTAGCAGTGGAGTCTGATAGGAATAGAGCTGGATCTGGCAGTCACTGATTACCTCGGGATATGAATTGTTGAGACATGGAGAAAAAAATAATAATATTAGTGTTGATGCCATTCAATTTTATGCAGAGATCACGATGGATATTTCTGGTTCCGGCAGACCGATTAAAGCAGCCTAATTGTGAGTTGATGGATACATTTGGTGTATGCCTGACTTAGTAGATAAGTCTTTAGTCTAGACTTAAATTGAGTGAGTGTTTCTGCAACCCGAGCATTGTCAGGGAGACTATTCCATAGTTTAGGAGCCAAATATGAAAAGGATCTACCACCTTTTGAGGATTTTGATATTCTTGGAATTATTAACTAGCCAGAATTTTGTGATCGTAATGAATGTGACAGAATATAGCATGCCAGAATGTCACTTAAGTACTGTGGAGCTAGACAATTCAAAGCTTTGTATGTAGCAGAATTTTCAAATGAGTACAAAATTTAACAGGTAGCCAATGTAAAACCGATAAAACTGGGATAATATGATTGTATTTCTTGGTTTTAGTCAACACTCTAGCAGCTGCATTTTTAACCAATTTAATTTTATTTATTGAACTTGCTAGAGATCCTCCCAGTAATGCATTACAATAATCTAGTCATGAGATCATGAACGCATGAATTCATTTTTGGCATCAGCAACAGAGAACATGTGGCAATTATAAGTGCAGTCTCTGTACTGTGATGGGGCATAAATCCTGACTGAAATCACTTATACATTCCATTTATCTGTAGAAATGAACATAGTTGGGAGGACACTACCTTTTCTGGAATTTTCTAAATAAATGGGAGATTTGAAATTGGTCTATAATTAGCTAATGGTTGTGCCGGAACAGGATGAGATGGATTCATATGCAGAAAAAGGTTTCATTACAGAATTCAAAAACACAGAGGGCAAATCCAGATAAGCGAGGTTAAACAGAGTCCAAAGTCAGAGCCAATAGATCAGTCCAAAAAACAAACAGACGTAGCAGGGCAGGGGGAAAAAACAAACATGAGAATGAACATTAGAATTTACAACTAGTGTTTCTAAAGTAGTTAGCAAAACAGGATAACTACATTCAATAACCAAAGAAGTCAAAGTGAACAGGCAGGGTATAAATAGAGTCCAAAACAGCGCAGGTGAAATTAATATTCAGGAGATTGAGAGCGAAGAGTGTGGGAACTGGAAGAAGTGGGGTGGATTGTGGAACTGGATTCCATGACAATTGTATAGGATCAAGCGGTGGCTTCTTAATAAGCGGTTTGATAACTGCCATTTTAAAGTTTCTTGGGACCTGTCCTATGGATAGCGAGGAGTTAATAATATTAAGAAAATGTTCTGAGAGTACTAGGAATACCTCTTTTAAGAGCTTAGTTGGTATTGGATCTAACATACATGTTGCGACTTTTGATTTTTTAGTGAATGATTGAAGTTGCTCATGAGCAAAATATGAGATACTGTTTTCTGAGGTGCTTTGATAGTTGATTGCATTTTCCCAATTTCATTTCAGATATTTTTTATTTTATTAGTAAAGAAATTCTTGAAGTAACTACTATTGTGCTGTGACGGAATATCTGATTCAGTCAAACAAGAGACGAGGTAACAATCTGAGATGTCATCGCTCTGCAGTAGAATTTCTATAGAATCAACATCAACTCCATATGACAGAATTAAATCAAGCGTATGATTATGTGATGAGTTGGTCCTGTCATATTTTTCTGACTCCACGAGAGTTGAGATTGTGAATAAATGCTAATCCCAATGTGTAATTTTCAATATATATGTGAATGTTGAAGTCACCAACAATTAAAGCTCTATCTACATTAACTACTAGATCAGATAGAACATTTGTAAAATCACCAAGGAAACCAGAGTATGGCCCGGGAGTAGGGTTGCACCAGCTGTGCGCAAGTTCTCACGTAATTTAGGATGTAAAGTTCACACTAAGGGCTTAGTTAACTACTAGTTAGTTTGTAACCAAGTCAGTGCTTAATTTGGTTGCACCACCTGTTCTTAAGGCAAGACTTAAATAGTAGGTCGTAAGCTCTCCATAAAGTGATGCGTAGTCGCATAATATGATGTTTACCTGTATTGATCCAATAAGCAGCCTTCAAATTTCTACACAGAACTGTTAAAAAGCTGTGAATTTCAATTTGATAGTTACGGTTGATGTTCAAATCTTGTTTGTCCACGTAACTGTCAGCTGTAATAAATGATATCCCCATTTAAATATGATACCTAATAAAAGTAGATTTGATAAATATATTTGCCCTGTGTAAATAATAGTATAAAATAAATAAGGGGTGATAAATAAATTCTAATACAACAGGCTGGAAAAATACACATTATTCATTTTAATATCCTATATATATTTTGAATGTGTTGAAACTTGACACTGGGTGACACACTCTGAAAACTGCACCTTTTGAACAGTTTCATGCTGAAGAGAAGCTTAAAAGTACGTTTTTTTTCTCTCTCGTAAATGTGTAAATGTCAACATCATACTGTATGTCGAAATGATTGATGCCTGTCACGCAAAACATGAGCTCATTGATGTCATAAAATATTAGTCTGATTTTTGATTCCATTCGTTACTCCTGGTCGGTGGCTTCCGTAAATATTTAGTTCATACGTAGGGTTACGTCCTACCTAATCTTAATGGTGCAATGCTCAAATATTTAGTAGTGCATAAATTGTGACTCAGTGGCCCTTTACGCCACAACTAGGCTAAGTTTTAACTTACGCACAGCTGGTGCAACCGGCCCCTGGTGGTCTATATACAGTAGCAAGCACAAAAGACAGAGATTTTTTTTTTACTTATATCTGACGGTGTCATATTAAGCATTGTTAGTTCAAAAGACTTAAACCTGTCCTCTGAGTAACGCCGAAAACTTCACTATAAATTGTAACAACCTAACCTCCTCCTCAACCTTTCAGATGAGGCTCATGTTTATAACAATAACCTGGGGGAGAAGATTCATTTAAACTAATATATTCATCTGGTTGAAGCAAGGTTTCATTGTATTTTGTCTTTTCAGGGCTATGCAGTGTAAGTGTTATTTTTTATGTATATATGAATTGCTTTTTGTTGATGAGTGCTCTACCATTAATAATAAATAATTTTCTCTGTCTCTTTCTGACTCTCAAATCACAGATCAACTTTCTCACATCTACCGTAAGTATCCACATCCACCCTTTCTCAGGAAATCTTATTATAAATTCAACCAAATCCCACTTTAAATTGCTAGAGCTGAAAATTAACATGTTAACCACTGTGAATTGCTTTATATTTCCTCTACTCAGTTATCAGGAAACATCTTGGTGTGCCATTTTTGTGATGGCTATGATGATTATGAGTCTGAATATGAGGAATGTTTGTAAAATGGAAATATTCCTCTCTCCACCAACACCAAAAAGAAAAAACATAAGCACTCCAAAAATGGAGCACAGGAAATTGTGGTATTATACACTGGTATAGGGATATTTATGTAGGGATAGAATTTTATACAAGAATTACAGTACAACATTGCTTGTTTTACACAATAAATATGCATATGTCGATTGTCCACTATAAACCTATACAATTTTACAGTAATAAGATATAAACTGCTTGTTTACGTGGGACAAACGGAAGACTGGAATGCTCTCATATGGACTTCCTGTCCCAGTGTGGGATCAGACAAACTCTTACTCTGTATTTAGAGGCCACACACCCTATAGTTTAACATCCTAAAATAGACACGTACAGGAGAGGAAGTTCGGGTTAGTGCACACTAGTGTGTGTCAGTGCATATTGTAAACATTCTTAGTGTGGCACTCTTATTTTCTTGTATTTATATTCCCGCTTCAGTTAACATGCCCCCGCAGCCGTCTGAGTGTGGAGGCACGAGTAGAGTGTTGGCGAGCAGGAAGTGATGCTGTTACCTTAATGAAGAGTCAGGTTGATAAATAGCTCGTTCTCCCGACATACCGTACCATTAAATCCAGCCTTTAACTTTAACAAAACACAGTACTCTGTTCATTTAGTGGATTACTGCTACTTTCTTGTACTTTATTTTTACACTGAGAGAAAAGAAAGGTAAGGTTTTCAAACCTAGCCCATACATAATTTATTTAGAAACAGAAATGTTAAAACATGATAAAAAAAATACATTGAACAGTATTTTATACTCTTAAACTCAAAATTGTGTATTTCAGAATGAAACTTGCCATATTGATTCTGTTCCTGCTGGGAGCAGTCTGCGCTAATCCAGTGAGTATACTAGAGTGAACAACCAAACTAGACTTGAATAACAATCAGTTCAGTGGTGATGTGCAGAATATTGTAATGCATTACAAAAATGACTTTTTATGATTTTCTTGTGATATTTTCTTGTGTAGATCTTGCATAAAATGGCTATGGAGATGCTTAAACATGCATCCAACTCTGTAAGTTTAAGTTTAAATTTAACTTCAATAAACTAACTTTAAAGAGTTTTCTTACAAACTTTTTGTATTCCACAGTCAGAAAGTTCCTCAATATCTGAAACTTCTGAACAGAGCATTACCTCAGAACCTTCCAAAGAGGTATGCTTTCAGGAAATTTCAGTCAAATTCCATGTCACATATATGCAAAAATTAAATTAGATGTGTATCTAGAGGCAGAAAAAAACTAAATACTGTAAATGTATACGTAGTGTATTCATACAGAAATTACTACACTTACTGCCCAAAGGTTTTCAAAGCTGTCCTTTTTTTTTTTAAACAGAAGTCCAAGGAAAATACCTCTGACAGCAACGTAAGTGGAAACATTAGAACTTAAATCTTATTAGAACACGTTTAAAAAAAAAAAAAAAGACTTATAAGGTTATGGAATCACATTTATTTCTTGATTTTCTTGATAGAGCTCAGAATCACTTGAGTCTGAATCAGCTGAACCGGTAAATTAACAATTAATGTTTACATTCAAATATTATCTTTTCAAAAATGTGCAAAATCACAGAACAGGTGAATCTAACTGAAAATTTTGTAACATGTTATTAATATATATATATTTATTTGTTTTTTCTCTGATTCAAGATCTCTAAAGAGAGCCAACAGCACTCAGTAGAAAGTCTGGTAAGTTTTTACCCCATTATATATAACAAAACTCATGCTACATCAAGCCTATATATTTAAGAGATTTTCCCTATACTTAAAAAGTGAAAATGTGCAGTTCATATCTGATCAGATCAAATTACACAAATTATTTTTGATGGTGCAACCTAATGTATTCATGTTGATTCAGCCATAATTATTATTTTACATACTTAAAAAAAACATAGCTCATTTAGTTTTATATCTGGTTTATGGTTATATTTAATTATATTTTTATATAAATACACTCACTGAGCACTTTATTAGGAACACTTGTTGAGCTACTTATTCCATGCAATTATCTAATCAGCCAATCGTGTGGCAACAGTGCATAAAATCATGCAGATATGGGTCAGGAGCTTCAGTTAATTTTCACATCAACCATCAGAATGTGGAAAAAAAAAATTGATCTCAGTGATTTCGACCATGGAATTATTGTGGCATGATTGTTGGTGCATGACAGGCTGGTTTGAGTGCTTCTGTAACCGCTGATCTCCTGGGATTTTCACGCACAACAGTCTCTAGAATTTACTCAGAATCTTGCCAAAAACATATAGTGTTCCTGATAAAGTGCTATGTGACTGCATATATTTATTAAATAAATGGTTTTATATTATTGTTACCAAATGAAGCAAATTTTTTTATGTTATCTGAATACGTTCATTATACACAAAATAAAGTTAACGAAATTAGATTTATGTGGTAACATCTACATTTTATCCATGTCATAAAATATTATGTTAAATTATTTTTCAATCTGACTGTAAAACTAAATTCATTTTAAGGGTAAAATAATGTATTTGTTATGTTATTTTTACCTATAGACTGGAATAAGTGAGACTGCAGTGACATCAGATAACACTCAAAGCAGTAAAGAGAAATTTCGTAGGGTAAGGAACAACAAAAGTGCATACAGCAATTTATCTCAGGAATAACGACTAATATGCATATCATGATGAATTCATACAGGGCTGGATATACACTCTCAAATGGGTCAATGCAAACTACACCAGCAAAGTGCCAGCAAGCAGTCAACTAGATGAGGATGACCAAACGGATGATGTACAATCCATTGACAACACAGACAAGTCTACTAATGCTGTATCAAAGAAAAGTGAAAGCAGTGAATCGAGTGAGAGCCAGGAAATGGTTGCTCTGAGCAGCAATGGCACAAAGGAAGAGGATAACAGTGCCAACACAAGTGAAAGCACAGAACACAGCTTCACTGTTGATGGTGCTGAATTTAGCTCCAGCAATAGCAGCAGCAGCAGCAGTAGTAGTAGTAGCAGCAGTGAAAGCAATGAGAACAGTAACAGTGCAGCGGATGACAACAGTCACTCAACTGAGTGTCTACCTGGGACCGACAGCAAAGAATGTGACAGTGAGGAAAACTTTCCCCAGGATATCGGTGATGATGGTGCAACTGACCCTTTCAATGGTTTCCTAATGCCTGATGAATCTGAGCTCTAGCAGCAGTAAAAAAATAAAATAAAAAAAAACATACATTTATATTATTCAATGCTCTGATATACGCAAGTGGAAATCCCAGGAACATATTAGAATGAGAATGTGTTTTTAACAATTAAAGGGAGGGTATTTAAGTACATTTCTGGCTATTCTAATATAAACAGGTCAATATAGCCTAGATTACTATATTATTTTTAATAATTTATTAATATATATATATATATATATATATATATATACATACATACATTCATACATACATACAAAATGGGTATATATGTGTGTGTATGCATGTATGTATATATATATATATTATCTTTAAATTACCTCAGTCTACATCTTCATCAATTAAATATATTTACAAGTATTTACAATCCAAGTTAAGCTCCATTGACAGCATTTGTGGCACAATGTTGATTACCACAAAATAAAGCGAGATTACAGAGTGGCACTTACAATGGAAGTGAATGGGGCCACTCAAAAGCGTTAAAATAATCACGGTTTCAAAAGTACAGCTGCAAGATGCAAACAATGTGTGTTAACTTGATTTTAGTGCAATAACGTCACTTACTAACATTTTCTATGTGACGTTATAGCCAGTGTTACAACTTTGATGCCATGATGACATTACAATGTAAACCATGAAACAGATGTAAAATTGATGATTTCAACAACTTTACAGCTCAAATAATACACACGTTTTAACAGAAGAATTAATGTAAATGCTTTTATAAAATTATGTGCATCACATTTCTGCCTTTAAACTCTACAATAATTGGCCCAAATCACTTCCATTGCAAGTGCCTCACTGTAACCTCAATCTTTTTCTTTGCTTTTTTCTTTCTTTTTTTTAAAGAAAAGGAATGTCAAGTCGAAATGATTTTTTGGTGGTAATCAGCATAACATAAATGCTGTTGATTGAGCTTAACTTGTATTGAACCCAGAACATTTCTTTAAAATATACTGTACTCTATAAAACATATGTTTTATTTCATACTGAATTAATTTGAGCAGACTATGCTTTTTATCATGTTGATTCTTAAGCCTGGTATTGTGTGCAGTATTTGTATTTATAGAGTTTGTGGTCAATTATTTATAATGTTGGTGTAAACCATTTTCAAATAAATAAATAAAGAAGCAATGGGCTGCTTGAGTACTGTTTTTCCCGATGTGTTCACATAGCATTCATAGCACTAAAACGTATTGTTTGTTCCTAAGATCACATTTCTAAAATGATGGGAAAGCCTTGCTATTGCAATTTTGCAACAATAGAGTAATTACCAATTTCTTTGACTGTAATTTCACAGATAGTATTGATACCTTTGTAGAAGCATGCCTAAACAAAAGCATGCATAAAAGGCTGAAATAGCAGCAGGCTATGCAAAAGCACATTTAACAGTGAGCTGATTTTAAAGAGTGAAGTGTTCATTGTCATTCTATTTCCATTAAAAAAATTTCAACTTCAAGATTGTTTTGCTAAAATGTATGTTTATTACGTTTTTTAATCACCATTTTATTCACTAGTTAATAAAAATAGTCCTGCAGTGTGGCAAATGCATTTTTAAGAGTACACATATTCTTTGAAGTGTCTTAATTAATGAAGTTGCATGCATAATTATAATAAAATATTTAACATTTTTAATTGTTTTAGATTGTGCACATCACACCACAAGTGGGACATGGCAATATGTTTATAATTGGCTTGTACAGTATGCACACCATTTCTATCAAACCATGTCATTGCTGATCTGATACCACAAGATGGTGGCAAACTTTAGAGAAAAGTGGTGGAGTTTCCCTGTTCAGAACATCATAAACTCACATAAACATTGCATTCTGAGCGGGACTTTCTGCTGTTTCATGTGTGCTGTTTTTGGAAGAGGGATAAAGACACCTTAGACTAAGAATGAGGGTTTAGACGTTGTAAGTTTGTTAATTACTATATAATTAAAATGGTGCAATCTTCAGATAACAAAGTAAGCACCACTGGCATTCATTGTCTAGACAATCGACATAATGTGATCCAAGATAATGACATGGCATTATGTGGCTATTATGGAAATTGTATAAAACAATGGAAGGTTTTTTTAATGGACAATAAAAAGAAGAGATGGTCTGAGAGGAAAATTTGAATAATAATTCTTTACATTTATGTAGCACTTTTTTTTTAGACACTCAAAGCACTCTACATAGTGTAGAGGGAATCTCCTCAACAACCACCAGTGTGCAGCATTCACCTGGATGATGCGACGCCAGCCATAATGCGCCAGTACGCTCAACACACACCAGTTTTTGTGGTGAGGAGAGTACAGTGATGTAGCCAATTCAGGGATGGGGATTATTAGGAGACCACGATATATAAGGGACAATGGGGGGAATTTTGCCAGGACACCGGGGTACACCCCTATTCTTTATAAGAAGTGCCCTGGGATTTTTATTGACCACAGATAGTCAGGACTTCAGTTTAACATCTTATCCAAAAGGTGGTGCCTTTATTTCTTTCTTTTTTTTTTACAGTATAGTGGCCCTTTCACTATACTAGGGCATTAGGACCCACAGAGACCAAAGGGTGAGCACCCCCTGCTGGCCTCCCTAATACCTCTTCCTGCAGCAACCACAGTTTTGCCCAGTAGGTCTCCCATCCATGTACTGGCCAGGATCAATAGGCTCTATGCACGTCGCAGTTCCGGGTTCGCGTGTACTAGGCTATCAACTTCCGGTTCAACTTCCTGTTTATACACAGACAGATATGGCTCTCTTTTATAGTCATTGTCTTCAAGACTTACCTCGTCTGACGGTAAATGATGTAGACCGACTCATAAAAAAATCATGTGCTGCTCCTAACAGGTTTCGAGTGGTGTGATTTTGTTGTATGTGCGCAGGAGGACATGCTTGTTGAGCGTATATACAAAAATATTGATGTAATGTGCACCATTAGAGACCGAGAAGATCTGTTTTTTTTTACCACTACTGTTACGAATGGGCAGCGAAGGCAGATGAGGAGATGCGGATCCAAGTGCAGTTCAACTTTTATTGAGGAACAAACAAGGCAGGTACATGGAAAACACGGGAACAAAGGAAAAACCCTCGATGGCGAAATTAACACAAGACTGAGGAAAACGGGCAGGGAACACACACCAGGCTAACAACATTCAACGATAGACCAGGACTAAACAAAGAACCAGGGTATAAATACATAAACATGGGACAAATGGGCCAATGAACAAACAGAACTCAAACAAGATAACAAGGTGATTAACAGAAGCAAAATGGCAAATTAACGAGGGCAGGTGCAAACAATGAACGGTGAACACGAAAGCTAACAAAGAGACTATGGAGTTACAGAAGGGACAAAAGTGAAAACTAAGGAATGCAAAGGTGACAAAAATGGCAAACAAAAGGGCAACAGTGAAACAAGACAAGGCAAACATAACAACTACCTACTGAAGTGTTTGCATGTTTAGGTCATTTTTAGATAACCAGTGAAGTATTTCTCAATTTCTACAATTGTACAAATGTTGCTTTATTTAATGACTGTGTGTTACAGTGTGGCCACATACCACTGGTGGTCCATTCAATTATAATATACAGCATTATATTTATTGTATTCTTATTTATTTACACTATAAACAATATTTACATATATACACAAAATACTCATATATATATATACACACACACACATACTATATTTATACAATATAATATATATACACCTATTTATTATATTACATTAGACATGTATATGTACATATATATTTAGATTTGTATAGGCTAGTTAATAAATACATATGTTATGCATTATGAAATTATAATAAAAAATGCATAAGGAAACACTGTCTTAGTTTTGTCTGTTGATCAGATTCATGAACAGAGTGTGAAATCCATAGTTTTTACAAAAGTATATGTACAATATTTACATTTACCTTACCACATTAACAAGGATGAGGGTTTGTAGACTCAGTGGCTCCATGCCTTGACAAGTGGTCCACATTGGTAGTTCACAAGCAAACATGCCACTGTAAACAGTTGGTTTATGCTACCAGAAATGGACAAGGGGATGACTGTGTCAAACAACTTATGCTCCTTCACTCGACGGATAAGACGTTCAACATGTACCCTGAGCCTGGCCACAGACTGAGTGTGTATCACTTCATGAGGTAGCATTTGTTTTCCCTTGGTCAGGAAAACAGGCCGGTGAACTTTGCATGGCACTAGGCTATCAATTAAGAAGCCCTTATCCACCATGATGGCCATGTCAGGAGTAAGAAGGTTAATGATCCCTGACTGTTTGAACAACTCCCTGTCACTTATAGACCCTGCATAGAGTCCAGACACAAATGTTATTGCACCATGAGGTGCCATTCCTATTAAAGCCTTGAATGTGCAGTGAGACTTATAGTTTGAAAAACCTCACTTTGTAATAGCAATGGGGAAGGTGTTTGGCCGCGGATCTCAGTACAATCCAGGATAACCTGTGTGTCTCGGAAAAGATGAAATTCCTCTGGCAGATGGGCTCGTACTCTCTCTTTCGGCATCCAAATGCACACTGACCCCAGGACAAAGTACAGGAAGTTGGCCCAGGTTGTTATGATGCGGCTCACAGTGGCCTGATGTACATGGAAGCGATGACCAAGGTCCTTTTGCTTGAGGCCCAAAGCAAGATGCATCATGAACAGGAAGTCTATTGCAGGAAGTGCCCGAGTGTTTCCAGCCTCCTTGGTGACTTTGGAGTTGGTGACACGAATCATTCTGTGCATTGCTGGTTCAATCAGTTCCCAGAAGGCCATCAGGTGGTTATAGGTTGCAAATCTGTCAAGAAATAAACGTACATTGGTTCTCACATGGCATAAAAGACTTACACTTAGCTTTATAGTATAGTAATTTCCAGTTTAGGAAATAAGAATACTGAACTACAAGTAACTGATACAACAATCTTGTAATACATCACGAGTCATGAAAATTATGGAATTCGGTATGTATGATTAAACTAAATCTGATTGCTGTTGAAGACAACAGATGTTATTCATACTTGTAATTATGTTAGCCTATGTTGTTGTTATTATTTTGGTCGGTGTAGCCTACTTTTACGTGCAGCTAGCTTATACAACTCCAATAATATTTAATAACAACGTGGACTTGTGTTTTCAAGACAAAGGCAACGCTATTACAAATGCTTATCACAGGCAATATAATTTTACCTTGTATAAAAGTGTATGTCCTCATCGGACCCAGCAAATCTCTGGAGACCAAAGCGAAGTATGATCTTGGTCTGGTCCAACTGCTTCCGTAGATCTTCTATCTCCCTCGTCAACTCCTCATTTTCATGTAATACCATGTCCACAGCTGCAGCTTCGGAAACTGAACAATAATCGTGTCCAGTCCTCTCCACGTCAAAGTCCATATCTTGCTCTACATCCGAGTCAGGATCAGGGGCAGCGCTCTCTCTCGCCGTTCCACGGTTCCACTCAAACAGTGTATGGAAAGCACCTTTTTTCAGACGTCTCAGTCCCTTCCATAAAGTCATCAGGTTTGAAATGAATGCTACACACCTTTGTGTTTTTGTTGACTTGGAAGTCATCCCTCCTGATCTTAATGATCCATTTTTTTCTGAGATCCTCTTCCACGGGAAATGAATGAAAACTCACAGTCGAGTTGTATCTTGCCGACACTAACGCACGACGGCACACAACAATGTTCCGAACTAGGTCTCATTAGCTTTTGATATCGGAAAACCCTTTTCTCCATAGTTCAGCTGCCAAGATAAGAATAACTAGAATGTTTGTCGTTGTTAATTTTCGCGTGTCCGATCTAATACGGAACCCGGAAACTGTTTGCCCAGTATAGAGTGTAGTCGGAAACACGTCACAATCCCCGCTGCATAGAGCCTATGCTGCCTTGCTTTAATGGGCTACCGCGCAAGAGCCGCAGGGTGATATGGCTGCTGGCTAAAGTAAAGGGATTCATTATAGGGACTTCAGTGACTTCAGTGTATCACTTGTAAAGAAGCATACAGTATTTGGGGTAAAGAAATATTAAAGAGAAAACCATTGTAAAAAAATAAAAAATTAAAAAAAAGGGAATTTCATTGGATCGGTTTTCCTGTTTCCTTCTTAATTTGCAGTCAACTTTAAAGGGTAACTAAACCCTAAACCAACTTTTTTTAGTTAATGATCTGTAAGAATGGGGCTTTATTAGTACTGGTCATTGATTCAAGTAATTGTTTTTACATTTGTTTATGAAGTGTTTTAATTCTACAATATATGGTGTAAAAACGTCTGAGTGCTGCCCTCTTCAGGTTGAACGGTGGCTACTGCAGTTGAATTTTCCTATTGGCTGTTTGCGGTACTTCGTGACGTAAGCAGTGACAGCTGACGTAAGCAGGTTCCAGCTCACCATGCCCTTGGTACGAGCTACCATGCCCATGGCAGTATAAAAACCATCTCGTTTCATCAAAACCACTGTAGCGAGTCAGGAGCTGGAATTGCGAGTATTGAAAACGATCAGGATAGAGTATTTTAGCATCTATTTAGCATAGCATTTATATAGTTATTTAGATTATTTCGTGTAGCCTAGGTAGTTAATTAGCATATTTGTTAGTGTAGTATTGTTAGAAGCATAGTTAGTTAGTAGCATAGTATTGCGTCAGTTAGGATAGCTTCAAGTTAGCGTAGATTATCTGTATTTAGTACAGTGGTCAGGATGGTAGGTAGGTGTAATGTTGCTGGTTGCAACAGCACTGCTGGACTGTATTGCTTTCCATATAGACTTGGAAATTAGAGCCAGGGGTTGCACGTCCTTGTTCTGGAAGACCATGAGTTCCGCCTAGAGCTGTAGGAGTGTGCAAACTGCATTTTACGCGGGATTGCTTCTCCAACGCAATGGAGGTGGAAATGGGCTTCTCCAAACAGCTTGCGCTGAAAAGCGACGCAGTGCCAAACGCTGCTCCTCCTGCATGGACACCACCACCTCAGCGGCGTCTTGAGGTGAGTGATCATATATATTTGAATCACAATTTATGGTTAGGCTAAAGTTAATCCTCTGGGGCCGACAAACGCGTGTTCGCGATGCGGGAGTGTTAAACGTATTGCAACCTTATACATTGTATTACAGTATTGACTACCTGTATAGTTTTATTTGGAGATATGGTTTTGTACATGATGACGTTACGCTTTACGTCACATTCTTTTAAGTTGAGAGAACAGCTAACTGATGTTATGTTCAAGTGAAGCTTGCTAAATAAAAATCCTGCTAAAAGGATAAGTGAAGGTGAATGCGCACTCGGATGCTCAACAGGGAGTTAAAACCGCAGTTTGAGCCAGCGGCTCGAATTGATATGGCTCCGGCCCTGTGTCCACAGACAATTAACCCTCCTCCACTTCAGGTGAAGGTGGGGGAGAAAGGTCCTCGACTTCAAATGACCGCTCCGTGGCAAAGCTACTTGCGTCACTCTAGTCACTCTCCATTTTAGAGTCTGACAGCAGCTGTCAATTAATCTGTCACTACGGGTCTCAGGTGCACGCCCCCCCCACTCATCCCCGCCCTCGGTTCGTCCCCTCTATCCCCGCTGGGGTCTGCCCACTTTTCGAGCATTTTTCAAATATTGCTAGTGGGTGGAGTCAGACTCTGAGCAGGGGTTTAGTTACCCTTTAAAGTAGTCATTGCAGCAGCTAGCCAAAGTGTTACAGTATGATGACAAAATAAATAAATTAACAAATAAATACAAAATTAAGCAACATCTGGGTTTCTGTTATTTTAAAAATAAATGTACAGCTATAAAACGCATTTACTTTTCAGATCTGTGAATTATTTTCTTAACATATGCCTGTAGAAGATCTATAAACCTTGCTAATAATGCCAGTGAGCCAAGTTCAACAGTTGCTCTGTTTACATGCTATACAGACAGACGTATGAATTTTGACTGACATGGGTGCATTTACACTGAAAACCAGCGAGAAGCGAAAGCTTCCTTTATTTTAATGGGTGCATTCTAGTCTGTCGCGTCACATCACTGGCGGTGAAGAGGATGGGACGCAACGTTCGTGTTCACGCACCAGGTGGCGTCCAACTGATCTTTTATCTTCACAAACCACACAGAGACAGAACTGTCTATCAAATATGTAAAATGACAGCTAAAGCGCACATGACTCGACAAATAATACGATTAGATGATGCCAAAAAAATGGTCTCTAAACTATTTTTCGACATTTATGTGAAGTGGAAAAATATACCCTATTTGAGATGGGGGAAGTCCCTTCGAGGAAATCCCCTCTTCATAAAATAATTTCGAAATTGAGTGTGGCTCTTACACAGCTCTACGTCTTTAGTGTACAGCAGACGCATGTGTTGACGCTCAAACCTTTTTTACAACGTATGGGAAAATAGTACTTTATGTGCGGCGGTTATTTTTTGTTTTAATGCAAGAGCGGATTATTCGGTATGGATGAAATAAAGCGGGAGAACGAGGCGCTGAGGGCGAAGTTACGCAGCTGCTCTAAACTCAACACCTTTTATCACGAAACACAACAAGAAATTACCCATTTAAATCAGATGGTTTCCTCCAAAAATGGAATTATTGCCGATTTGAGGGCAAGACTGGCAAAGTATGAGAAAACTGTGGTTATAGATGGAGAAGAACCGTATATTGTTGGACCGTCGAAATCTCTTATCGAGAGTTTGTGTAAGGAAATTTGCAAATTTCAGCAAAAACTCAAGGATTCAGAGGCGGACGCCGCCCAGAAACAGGAAACCAGTAACACAGTAAGTAAAATAATTTTGTGATTTTCCCCTACTCCTCTGCAGTCATCTGACCACCACGCCGTCTGTCAATTTTCTTTTTTTCTTCTTCCCCCAGCACAATTTATCTACTTCCCCCAGCACAATTTATCTGATTGTTAAACGAAAAGCTAAACGCAGCGCAACGAATGGAACAACACTAGCGTCTCGAGTCGCGTTTGTAACCGTTAACGTTTCTTTATAGTGGTCGTTCACACAGAACACGTCCTTGCGCTTAAAAAGAAAAAACGCCGTAGCGCCACGAATATAGCAGGATGTAGGTTTCTCGAGACACGTTTTAAAAAGTTTATATACTTTTCAACTTGACATGGCTCCTGCGCGATACGCAACAATGTATATACATTGATTAATAAAAACGAGACGCGCCGTAACGGTCAAAGACGTCCGTAAATAGACTATGAACAGTAGAGCCATCTTTGATTTTTGACGGAAATGAATATGAGGCTGTTTGGGATAGACTTACCATCTCTTTATTAACATACACTGTGTTAAGCAATCAAAATGCTCATAGGTAACATCTCATTTTCCACAACTCATGTTGTCTAGAGTTTTTTGTCTACTGACATTTCTTGAAAATATATTTTTATGATGTAAACGAAAATATTTTAAACAACTGTACAACCCATTTAGACTTTAAATCTATCCCACACAGCCTCATTTTCATTCCTGTCAAAAATTCAAAGATGGCACTACTGCCTTCAGCTGCTATTGTAAATATGCGTTTCCCACTGGGATGTTGCACATGTATGACCCCTCATGTTGCAACTATGACTAGGAAACTCAGATAATGTTGATAGCATAGTTTCTAAGATGGAAAGTGTAAACTTTCAACTGAATTTACGGGAGAGTACAGTTTTTCTAGTGAATTACTTCTCATTTTTCCAAATACAGCTAATTGTTAGCGCTTGCCATTTTGTAAAGTTTATATTATTTGTGAAATACTTTAGTTGTAGGCTAATGTCTTTTTTCCTTTGTATGTAAATGATAGGTCACTCATACATGGATGCTTTAGTATTGAACTCTGATGAATCTACACTACATTTATTGCCCACTTTCACCTGACCTGTGGGGAAATGGCCATGAAGGAGTCTTTCTCTAGAGTGCTATGAGTCTAACCTGACTGTTTGCTTATTCTAGGAGATCCAGAGATTGCAAGAAAAGTTAAAGGAGAAGGGTCAAGAGCTGGAGACGATCAGGAAGAGACCCGAACAGGAGAAAGAGAGGGAGATCCAGCTACTGCGCTCCACCCTGGCCGACAGGGACAGGGCACAGGCCACCAGGGCAGTCCTCTGCAACTCTCTTGCTGAAGAAGCCACGCAGTTGAGGACCCAGCTGGGGGCCACAGTGCAGGTGTGCCAGGAGCTTTTGAGTCGGTTGGAGAAAGAGAAAAGCAAGACTGTCACGACGGATCAGAGAGCTCAGGTTCATGAGGTATGGCAGGGAAATGCAACACACCCATTTTCACTATTGAAAGCCACCTTCCAGCACCCAAACTCTAAATTTAACTGCACTGTTTGGAATTGAACAGTATTATCGACAGATACGATGCACACCAGGATCACCATGTATACACTTAGCAATTGAGTTTTTACAATTGTTTGACCTTGCTCTTTTTGTATCTTTACCAGGCAACAGATTCCTCAGAGGTTTCCCATCTAAATGTCATTATCAGCAAGTTGCAAGAGGAGAATGACCAGCTAAAAAAGAGAGTTGCCTATGTAAGGACCACTTGATGGAATTGTTATTTGATCACCAACTGACAATTGTTGTACCCATGTCATACACAGAAAATGTTACTCTGTACCTTTTATGCAAAGTAAAAAAAAAATGGAACTTGGAAAATGCCCTCTCATTTTCTACTTCACATGTTTTAATTCCTTTCTTCTCAGGTGGAAAATTTAAACTCAAAGTGGCAGAAGTATGACTCCACTAGAGAGGAGTACGTGAGGGGGTTGTGTCAGAAGTTGAAAGAATCCAATGGCCTGGCATCTGCAGGTCCCACCATGACCCAGACACCAACAGTGGGCAGCGCGGCTCTGATCCAGCAGGAGATAGCACAACTAAATGGCATTCTGGAGGAGAAGATGATTGAATGTGAGAGACTCAGAAGAGAGAGGGATGACAATTCAAGAAGAGACCAGGAGCGCATTCAGATGCTTGAGCAACAGGTCTTTATCAGTTTTCCACATGCACTTTTTGATGCACCAACCAGCTGAACTCATAATTCATTTAAACAGGAATAGTATTTTTGTTTTTGCCTTTCTGCACATTAACCCAGTGCCATAATTGTTTGCTCTCTCATAGGTGCTGGCCTATATTGAGGACTTTAAATCGGAGAGAGCAGACAGAGAGAGGGCTCAAGGAAAAATTCTGGACCTTCAAGACCAAGTTGGGCGACTCCAGTTGCAAATCCGCACACAGGCAAGTCTGCATATTTCTACTAAATAACTCAACCATTGTGAGTTTCTCAAATCATTGCAGCTACTTCATCTCCAGTAGCACACACTGTAAAAAAAAATTTGTCAGGTAACGTTAAGAAATGTCATCTAAATTAACTGGTTCTATTCAAGTAAAAAAGTATTATTTACTATGACTAAATCAAACTTTTAATAACATACATTGTTTCTTTGTCCCACAGAGCATCCAAGAAGCTTCTTCCTCACGACGACTCCAAATGGGCTTAAAAAAAGCTCCCCACCGACAGACCAACACTGCCGAACCTCTAAGGAACAGTCCCCCAGAAACAAGCTCAAAAAGAATTATCAGTAACTCGGCTCCGCAGGGAGCCGCTGAACTGCAGTGCCCTCGTTGTCTTACTACGTACGATGACGAACACACGACCGAATACCTAAACCACTGGGACGAGTGTGCCAAGCTGTGAGTCTCTGACACCTCACTGACTTTTTACAGGGCACAACAAGCACTGAGGATTGAATCACTACAAACTCACTGACTATGGAGTGTGTGGCAGAAAGGGTCTTGATGAAGGCAGAGGCATGTTGAAACAGGATGGATTCGGAGGAAAAGCTTTGTTTCATTTCATTGATTCTTTTTTATTTCTGATGTTAAGTCTGGTTGTGGCACAGTGCTCATGATATGACTTAGAGTTGGTCATTCCTAGTTCAAGGTCATTGAATGCAAATGGTTTGTTTGTTAATTAATGATTATTGCTAAATTCAATCTCAAACTGCTCACATCAGAATGGCGAGCATGTATGGTTAATAAGTTGGTGAGTTTCCCCATTTGTTTGGTGTCACAATTTGTCTAAGAGTCTTTTGTTTGCGTTAAATCAAATTTTTGCTTAATACTGTATGGCAGGTCTGTGTAAAATCCAAACGGATGCTAAAATTGGTATCATATACCTCATTGATATGTATTCGGTTTATCAACTGGTTTGCACTTTTTGCTGTTTTAATTATTGCCAAATTCAAATGATAAAAGCACATACCTATTATATTTAATACATAAGCTTCTTTATTAGTAAACTTTAAAATATCATTTATACAGTTTATTGTCATGGTGCTAATTGTAATGTAATGTTCGTTTATATTTCTTTCTCTTGTTATTTGTAGGCTGGATATATTGTTATTATTTGTCTTGGGTTTGAATTAATATTAAATAATTATTAATTTTTACCAGGAAATACAGAGCAGCACACACTATTAATAATCTGTTGATTTCTGATCTATTAATTTTATATTATATATATATTTTTTTATGATAATAAATATGTTATTACAAATAATATTCTAAATGGTTCAACATGTGATTGCTTTCTCAGACTTCAAGGCACCTTTTGACTGTAAGGTACTTGTCAAAAATACCCTCCCCCTCTCTGCAGTTGAAAACATTCTAGTTTTAAGTATGAGAGGAAGTTCCCTACATCCTGGTAAACTGAGACGAAGTATTTGTTGTGTCTGACCAAATGGCTTTCAATTGCAGTGCATTTGAACAGTTTAAAGGGTTTTTAATTGAAAGGTTTTTATTGAAAATATCAAACAGACATTTAAATGCTATAAGAACAAAAGGGTTTATTTTTGTAATAAAATCATATTTGCTAGAGGCCCTTTCTTTTCAATATATGTGATCATTTGACAAGTTGCCTTTGTTTGTACATGGCTAGAGGTAATTATTAGTTGGAATTAAGGAAACCAGACACTGAAATAGAAGTGTGATAATGCGGGTAAAATCATGAGGCATAGTTTGTCATAAAGCATTTAAATTCAAGTCCCATGGGATTTGAAAGTGTGTGTAGTGTGCAAGTGGTGGAAAGCCCCTTCCCAAACAGAACTGAAAGGACAGGCTGTATAACTGCAGCAAATTCTCAGCTGTCCTGAGGCCTGGAAGTGAATAGCACACTAGAGAAGCAGGCCACTGTAGGGTAGATGGATATAGCAGTGCTGGTTATTTAAAGGGGAGGAGGCTATAGCCCTATTAGAATGGTATTAGCTTTATATGGGGATGTGGGCTTATGTAATAATTAGCAGTGCGTCTCATTAATTTGAATCGAGTGCGAATCGGTCACGTCATTAATTTTTACGGACTGCGTGTTCCCACGACGGTAAAAATTACACCGTGATTTACCTACTATAAAAAATAACATCTGGCCTGTAAAAATAACATCTGGTACTATTAATTCAGTACAAATTGGCATGTTAATAAAAAGCCAGTAAATTCCACTTCCTAGCCATTCAGCCCTTTAAATATCACTGTTTCTTAAGTTCTTAGAGAGCCTGAAGTGGATGTTGATAAAGGTAACCAGAAAATGTAAGGCACGCTTCACAAATTCAGTTCCCTTTCTATTCAGTTCACTTGACAATGTGAGAATCGGTATGGGAAATTCCTTCTGAATTCCTTCTGATATTTGAAGCACTTGTACAATAATGCCAATCCTGAGATTGGCAAGGGTGTTTGAACACCACCCCTTTAGGCGTTCACACATTCACACACTGCTCATTCCCCGGCAGAGTTTGCCGGGATGACACACAAATATGTGTCTGTGTGTGGTGTTCACATAAGAATATTCTCTTATAAAATAGAAAGCATTCGCTGTATGAGACGCATTTCACATGCTATTCACTCCCCACCAGAGTTTTCTGGGATGTTACATGAAATGTTGCTCTTCAAAAAGACATAAACTTTCTAATTTCTCTCCCCCTCCCCACCGGAGTTCGTTGGGACTGGTATGTTACACAGAATGTTGCTTCTGTGTGTTGTGTTAAAAGGATGTTCTCATAAAGAGAAAAGCACTCATTGCACTGCACAAGGCACACACACACCCGAAGAAGCCCTTCATGCTTCTTTTTCCGACGCATTACACATGTATGTGGAGCGCACCTGCCAGTTTAGGCTGTCGGGATCAGCTTTTTGTTTGCTATGGAGGATCCACAAAAGGCATGTCCATCTCCAAGCAAAGGCTCTCTCACTGAATCGATGATGAATGCCCCTCGCTTAGGAATCACAGCGCATGAGATGCCCTATTGGTGTGAAAGCACATTCATCTAGAGGCATGGCCACTTCATAGGCACGGATAAATGGTGTGTCCTTGCAGGACATATGCTTTGCAGCAGGTTGGTCGTCACAAATACTATGCGGAGTCCATCTCTTCCAAAGTCCTCTCTGTCTTGAGCGCTTATTGTTCCAACACTCAGCAGGTGAGCCCAGGCCCTTTTATTACGGGTGGTCTACCTGATATATGTATATTTCGCTACAGCCACCTGTTTATAACAGTGAGTCACAGTGACACGCATGCGCCCTTGGCGCCATTCGTGCCGTGGTATGTGATGTTAGAGCCAGCACTGGAGAGGTCTCATGTGTAAAAGACCTAATGGTATGATGGCAGATGTTGCTGTCATAAAACCCAGCATTCACTGATGAATCGTCAGAATGCGCTCGCTCGTGAGGTGCTCATGGAGTTGAGAAAAATTCCCAAAAAGGAGATTTGTTGGTTGGGAGAAAGTGTGTTTTTCACCCAGTTGACATTGAGACCTAGACTGTTCAAATGGTGAAGTATTAAGTCTCTGTGCTCACATAACAGAGCCTCTGATTGGGCTATTAATAGCCAATCATCAAGATCATTTAGAATGCGCATGCTGCTTATCTTCAAAGTGGCGAGCACTGCATTGACAGATTTCGTGAATGTGCTGGGAGCCAAAGACAGGCCGAAGGGGAGGACAGTCTGTGATGCGATACAATTTGAACATGAAAGTATGCATCCTTTAGATCTATTGATGCAAATCAGCCCTGTGGGTGGATGTGCAATAAGATCCGTTTCTTAGTAAACGTTTTGAATGGTTGTTTTGCAAGCACGTGAATATCTTCACAAGTTGAAGCGTCAAGATTGGGCAAAGAAATGCATGTAGACAGATTTTTCAAAGGTTTTGTGGACAGATGAAATGAGAGTGATTGTTGATGGATCAGATGGATGGGCCGGTGGCTGGATCACTAATGGACACAGGGCACCACTTTGAGTCAGGTGTCAGCAAGATGGAGGAGGGGTACTAGTATGGGCTGCTATCATAAATGATGAGGTAGTTGGACCTTTTCGAGTTGAAGATGGACTGAAACTCAACTCTAAAGGCAACTACCAGTTTCTGGAAAGTATTTTTTTCAACAGTGGTACAGGAAGAAGTCTTCCTGTACCACTATTCAAGAAGGCCATGACCTTAATGCAGGACAATGCTTCATCACATGCATCCAAGAACTTCACTTCTTGGCTAGCCAGCAAGGGCCTCAAAGATGCCCAAATAATGACTTGGCCCCCTTCCTCACCTAACTTAAATCCTACTGAGAACTTGTGGGCCCTTCTCAAACGTGAGATTTACAGTGTGGGAAGAAAATACACCTCTTTGAACAGCATTTGGGAGGTTGTGGATGGAAAGCTCATGGCAGTTATTGAAAAGAAGGGTGGCTATATTGGTCTCTGAATATTTTTGAAAGGCTAAAAATGTTGTTTACAGTAATTGTCATTTTGTGTTACTTATTTGTTTCACCTACTCTTAAAATTGAGAGTAAAATTGAGTAATTTAGTTTCCTAATGATTGTGCACACTAATAGTTGCCTAATAATTGTGCACACTTATATATTCCCCTGAGAAAGACAAAACTAACATGTTTTTTGTTAAACATTCAGGTTTGAGGTTCAATATCATTTTGGATTGACTGAGGGCATTGTGGTTGGTCAACAATAAAATTAATCCTTAGGAATACAATTTGCCTAATAATTGGGAATGTAGTGTAAAATAGGTCAAAGCCCGGCTTCTTTTTTCGAAATGAGAAAGTAGCAGCTGTATAACCCTTTGTGGGCATGGCATTCCGGAACAATCTCAATACGTTTTTTTGCCAGGAGAGAGTTCTGCCCGAAACAGCCGGAACCATGGACAATATAATGCCATTGAAACGAGGTGGCTGTCATGCAAACTAGATTGTATAACCATGTTCGATAATTTTTTGCACCCAATCTGACACACACTTGAGAGCTTGCCATGCATCTACCTAATGAGACAGCGGGTGCATTGGTCCACTCATTATAAAGAGGAGATAAAGTGCCACTCGCCATAGGGAAGCGGTTGTGCATAGTTTGTGTGGTATGAGAAGAGTGAAGAGAAATTGAGCCCCTTCTTTGAGAATGTAAGTGCATCTCATGCAGCAGCAATGAGTGCTTTTCTCTTTTCTTGTTGAAAGCATATTTATACACAACACACAGAAACAACATTTTGCATAACATCCTGGACCCGGCGAACTTTGTTGGGGAGGGGGAGTGGAACAGCATGTGTGTCGAACAGGGCTTTCTTTGGATCTGGGCCGAGAAGACCAGTGGGCTCCAGATTCCCCTTCTCGGCGTTGAGCCGGTCAGGAACGTGCCAGGTAGGATTTCTTCCATCAGCTTGGGATTCTCACTGAGATGGGCGAGGCTTTTGCTTGGGCCATGGTTTACATGGTGTCACCGATGGCTCAGTGGCGGCGGGAGTTGGGTTCTTCACGGGAGCGGGACAGATGAGAAGCAGTACTTCTTTATGGCAAAAAAATCACTTGTGACTGCTTTTTAAACATCATACATCTCTGTGAGCTTTAACCAGACATGCCGGTCCAAAACCACCAGATTTACTCATTGCTTCCGATGGCCTGCGCAGTGATTTTTGTAGTATGCAGTGCCAAGTCTGTGGGCATGAGGAGTTCCTTAAACACTTCGGGGTTCAAGCCTTACTCATCTATATCTTTGAGAAGTTTGGCCTGGAAGACTTGAAGCACCACCATGCTATGAAGTGCAGAGCCGGCCTGGGCCGTCACCTTATAAGCTTGTCAAGCCAGTGTGGACATCAGTCGACATGGCTTGGAGGGGTGGGACTTCCATCCCATAGCGGTAGTTGGGCAGAGATGGGCTGCAACCGCCTTTTCATTAGGGGAAAGCTTCAAATATCCCTTCTCCTCTGCATGGTCCACTTTCTGCAGCTCCGATCTGGGTGGGAAATGAGTAGGGAGCGCACCCCATCCTTGTGAGCTCTGTGTGGACCACTGGTAAATATGGTGCAGGTTTTTAGGCTGCAATCTGCTGGCAACAGCCGGCCTGCAGGAACCACTCATCCAGGCAGGACTTTACCAGCTCCTCTGGAGGGAACACTCGATACCGAGCTCCTCAATCACCCATGTGAGGATGCGAAGTAGCTCTCTGTCAGTGCCATGTGCCATTTACTTTTAACATCCCGTGGACGGATTTATATTATAAATGATACAGCTCCGGGATGCTGCGAGAAGTGGGTAGGAGTCTCACTGAAGTGCTAGTGTGAAGACGACGAGCATCTGAAACTAATTGCAGGGGGCGGGTGAGTCTTCGTTGCAGGTGCAGAGATTCAGGCGACGAATCATCCTGTTGCATCTGAAGGGAAGTCCCGTCCACTGAAGGGTGTATGTCGATGGCAAAGAGGGCTTTTCAAGATAAGATGTAGTCATAGTCAAGATGCCTTGAATGAAGAAAATTATGAAAATATGGTAATTGAGCACCTGCTTATATAGGCCAACTGCGTGCCTAAAGGGGCAGGGCGGGGCTCAAACACCATTGTCAATCCTGTACACCTAATTATTCATGCAATTATCTAATCAGCCAATCGTGTGGCAGCAGTACAATGCATGAAATCAGGCAGATACGGGTCAGGAGCTTAAGTTAATGGGGAAAAAAAAAATTCTCAGTCATTTCGACTGTGGCAGGAATGTTGATGCCAGATGGGCTGATTTGAGTATTCCTGTAACTGCTGATCTCCTGATATTTTCAAGCAGAACAGTCTTTAGATTTTACTCAGAATGGTGCAAAAAATAAAATAAAAAAATCCATTGAGCAGCAGTTCTGCGGATGGAAACACCTTGTTGATGAGAGCGGTCAACAGAGAATGGCCAAACTGGTTTGAGCTGACAGAAAGGCTATAGTAACTCAGATAACCACTCTGTACAATTGTAGTGAGCAGAAAAGCATCTCAAAATGCACAACATGATGTGCAATGTGTTGCCGCTAGTTTTAGCGCCTTAGCCAACCTCAGTTTAAAATGTATATTTCAAACAACATTCAAATTCAACCTTAGAAATCAAGAGTTCATGGCAAATTTGCCACAAACATGGCAAATTGTCAATTGTTGCCAAAGGTTTGCTGCAGGTTCACCACTACCGATAAATAGCTGTAAACTTCTGGCAAACATTTGTGGTAAATCATAAGCTCATTTGCATGTGAAAATATTGAGTGGCAAATTTGTCTCTAGTTTGCCAGAACTCTAGGTATTTTGAAAGCGCACACTGAAGTGTGGCTAGTTGCTACATTGTTTATTATTTACAATTCGTTGGTTAGACCAGCATCACAGCTAGGCAACTCCCCTACTTACAACAAGCCATGAGTGATAAGTGCATGAACATACAGCACTCAATTTTGACGGTTGAAAAAAAGCATCTTCAGAGTATAGTATACTCCGTTTTGGATGGAGTATACTATAGTTAACATACAACATACAAGTTGTGTGTGCAACGGGACCCTGTCTCATGGAGCAAGCATATGTAAAGAGTTATCACTCCTTTTTCTCAGTTTCATTCTACTGAAAACTGTTTGGAAAAATAATGTAATCTATGAGAATGCTGCACATGATCTCCGATCATCTCGTGAGGTGCTGTGAGTTTCGCTTTATTTCCACGGAGCAGTTCGCTCTTGCATTGTGAACGCAACACTGCAGGTTCAGTAATATATAGAGGTATCTTTGTATTAAAGAAACGAAGACAAAAGTGATTAAATCATAAAATAATACAAGACACGTTTACATTGAACCTAACATTTAGTTCCATTTTCTTTT
Source organism: Xyrauchen texanus (assembly GCF_025860055.1). Lineage (NCBI taxonomy): Eukaryota > Metazoa > Chordata > Actinopteri > Cypriniformes > Catostomidae > Xyrauchen > Xyrauchen texanus. Next base: position 17,112,249 of record NC_068280.1, read on the forward strand.
CTTTAGGCAGCATAAACTGTATTACCAAAACGCAATACAAACACATTTGGTAAGAACACACATTTGGCAGCATTTTTTGGGAACACAAGGGAATTTATTAGGCTTATTTATTATGACGATTATTAGAATTATCTTTACATTTATAACTGTCTTTAGTTCTTAATTTGTATGCTGTTAGTAATTTTCACATGTTGCCGCATACTGATACTTGTGTGATGGCAAATGGGGCCGTTGGAGATGGTAAATGTTTGTATTTGGGGAGGTGGTTATATATATATGATTTTTAATCACTTTGTTATTTTAATTGCTATTTTCGTTTAGTTTAAAGTGCAATTTGAATTTAGAAATGTCTTTTGTTTAATTTTTTCATGTTTCAATAAATTAATAAAATTTTAAAGCAAAATCAATAAAGCAAAACTATTCACCGACCTTGGGGGTTGACCATATAATTGGATATCAAATTTTAAATGCAATTATCATTAAAATATTTTTTACATATCGTATAGCCCAAAAGGGAAGTGATTTTATGGAGACCCGCGTACTCAATTACATATTTTAAGTGTACATTTCAATTACGTGTACTCAATTCCATATTACAACATATTACCTATTATGTTTGCATATTTGTTTGTTTTTGAGTAGTCTATGGCAATATAAACATTTTATTTTATTGAAAAATGTTTTTGAATACAGTAAATTATTTGTTTGTGGTATGGCTCTTTCAAAAAAATGCATCAACCAAAAATAAAAAAATTGGCTCCTTAGTGAAAAAAGGTTCCCGACCCCTGATTTACACAATGTCATTCCTCGTGCCATTCCAAAGTCATATTCTTCCGTGGAATACATGACGAGAAACAAAAATGTGTGGTGAATGAGGTTCTCAATTTTCTGCCTAACAATCTGGTAACTGGCCTTAAGTTCGTGTCAATATTCATTATATACAAGATCATGTTCTGGATGGTTGTCTGTCAGACATGTGAAAGAGCATCATGGTCCCCTGAGTCAGTAAACCCTTGATGAGCTCAGATGCAAGACCCTAGCTGGTGGCAGGAGGGAAAACTCCAGCAGGAGTTTTATGCTCTCTATTTCAGTCAAGTCACAATTTCGAAATGACATAGCCCAGGCACAAACACTTCAGAAAATGCTTGCGGCCAAACCTTTTGTCATGTTTTGCACAGAACAGTGTCATTTTATTACCTAGAGTCATTTATTGTGAAGTCATCGAGAATATCGTGTACTCTGAAGAATGTAACCAGAGATTTCAGAAAAGCTGAAGTGATTGATGAGTGGGCCTGCTGTAGTTTTGTTCTTTTATGAAACCTTTTTCCTCGGAGAAGTGAAAAGTAGGCAGGAAGGGATTCCCCACCCACACACGCACACATGCGCACGCACGCACACATGCGTTAGGCCCACAGATTGGTGTACTATTGCAGAAATGCACACACACCACAATCCACCCTCACGAAGTGGGAATAATTAGGTCAAAATATCACTTGACTTTTACTGTAATATTTTTATAGCAATTTTTTACGTTCAAAATTGTAAAAGTGGCAACTACAATCTTCATTAAAGGAATATTACGGGTTCAGTGCAAGTTAACCTCAATAGACAGCATTTGTGGCATAATATTGATAACCACAAAAAAATATTTACTTAGAAAAAATAAATAACACATTTACAGTAAGGCACATACAATGTAAGTGAATGGGCCAGTCCATAAACATTAAAATTCACATTGTTTCAAAAGTATATCAAAGATATACACATTATGTGTGTAAACATGCTTTTACTGTAATACAATCACTTACTAACCTTATCAGTGTAATGTTATATCCAATATTACAACTTAGTTGCCAAGAAAATTCAAAGCTGGTAAACCTCATTAGTGATTTTATCATACTACAGTCATAATAACACACAATGTTTGTGGCTATACTCTTAAAACTGTTTGTATGCCATTTTAATGCTTATGGACTGCCCCATTCACTTCCACAGTGAGTGCCTGGCTGCAATTGCTTTTAATTAAACAAGGGATGAGCTAAAAATATTTTCTGTGGTAATCAATATAATTCCACAAATGCTGTTGATTAAGATTAACTTGACATATGTAACATGGAATATTCCTTTAAGATTCAAAAATTAAAATAGCAGTTTAGCGCTTCAAAAGACTCCTTCCAAACTGGTAAAAAAACCAAAATGTCCTTGTGCTGTTTTTTTTTTACCTGTTATTTACCAAACAGGCACACCAGAATTATCTTTGACTTCACCTGCCATGTTCTTCCAAGAGGGAAAACTGTGAAACACCATGCCAAAACAGATAAAAATGGCCTTTAATCTATAAAGCAGGGAATTCCCAGGCATTGGCTCACTACATTGCTACATTGAAATAAGAAGCACATTATTTAACACCGATTGTTGTTGTTACCGACTGTGGTAGAATTATTGTGGCCTGTCGTGTAATTTAAAAAAATTTTTTTTAAGAGAGATCAGGGCTCAGACAGAACTCTATTGTCAATTCCAGTATGTGGAACGATGGGGGTTTTCCCTTCTGAGCTGTCTGTGTTTCTCCCCAGCTCTGGGCCATCTTCAATGGAAAGATCTTCACTAGTGATTACAAACTGCACTATCTCATCTCCAATCTCTGAATCCTCTCTAATAAGCCCAGCTCTCTGTCTTTGAACCTGCCATTGTCCAAATCCTGATTCAGAAGACTGACAAGAGATGTCTGGGCAACACACGCAAAAAAATTCCAAGCAGGAGAGCATAATTAAGGACAGTTGTTATACAGTTGAAGTCAGAAGTTTACATACACATTGTTTTTTTTTTTACTAATCCACAGATTTAATATTCGCAAACTATAGTTTTGGAAAGTAGTTTAGGGCATCTACTTGACAAGTAATTTTTCCAACAATTGTTTTCAGACTGTTTCACTTTTAAATGACTATATCACAATTCCAGTGGGTCTGAAGTTTAAATACACAAAGTTAACTGTGCCTTTAAGCAGCTTGGAAAATTCCAGAAAATTATGTCAAGCTTTTAGACAATTAGCTAGACAAATAGGAGGTGTACTTAATTGGAGGTGTACCTGTGGATGTATTTTAAGGCCTGCCTTCAAACTCAGTGCCTCTTTGCTTGACATCATGGGAAAATCAAAAGAAATCAGAAAAAACATTGTGGAGCTCTACAAGTTTGGATCATCCTTGGGAGCAAATGCCTGAAGGTACCATGTTCATCTGTACAAACAATAGTATGGAAGTATCAACCCCATGGGGCCATGCAGCCATCATACCACTCAGGAAGTAGACGCATTATGTCTCGTAGAGACAAACATAATTTGGTGCGAAAAGTGCAAATCAATCCAAGAACAACAGCAATGGAACTTGTGAAGATGCTGGAGGAAACGGGTAGACAAGTATCTATATCCACAGTAAAACGAGTCCTATATTGACATAACCTGAAAGGCTGCTCAGCAAGCAAGAAGCCAGACTACATTTTGCAAGTGCACAAAGGGACAAAGATCTTTTTGGAGAAATGTCCTCTGGTCTGATGAAACTGTTTGGCCATAATTACCACCGTTATGTTTGGAGGAAAAAGGGTGAGGCTTGCAAGCCAAAGAACACCATCCCAACCATGAAGCATGGGGGTTGCAGCATCATGTTGTGGGTGCTTTGCTGCAGGAGGGACTGGTGCACTTCACAAAATAGATTGCATCATGAGGAAGGAACATGATGTGGATATATTGAAGTAAAAGTCATCATCCAGGAAGTTAAAGCTTGGTTGCAAATGGGTCTTCCAATTGGACAATGACCCCAAGCATACCATCAAAGTTGTGGCAAAATGGCTTAAGGATTACAAAGTCAAGGTATTGGAGTGGCTATCACAAAGCCCTGACCTCAATCCAATAGAAAATATTTGTGCACCAGACTCAGTTACACCAGTTCTGTCTGGAGGAATGGGCCAAAATTCTAGCAACTTATTGTGAGAAGCTTGTGGAAGGCTATCCAAAATGTAAACAATTTAAAGGCATTGCTACCAAATACTAACAAAGTGTATGTAAACTTCTGACCTGCTGGTAATGAGAAAGAAATAGAAGCTGAAATAAATAATTCTCTCTACTATTATTATGACATTTCACATTCTTAAAATAATGATCCTAACTGACCTAAGACAGGGACTGTTTTCTATGATTAAATGTCAGGAATTATGAAAAAAACTGAGTTTAAATGTATTTGGCTAAGGTGTATGCAAACTTCTGACTTCAACTGTAAATTGACAACAAGTCAATGTACAATATACAATTAATTCTGGAGAAAGCAGTTGTCACGCTTTTGTTTAAATATGTAAATTTGCAATAAAAAAAAGAATTGTACATGTATGGAATCATCTTGGGTAGTTGCACATAAAAACTACTTTAAACTTCATTTTGACAGTATAAAGTGAAACTGGCCTCAACCAAAAATGTCTTATTAAAAAGATTTGACAGAAATGAGGCAACTCCAGCATTGCATAATTGGTGACCATAGGTAGACAATCTCTTTACAGAAGCACTAACAGGAGATTCTCAAAATCTCCCGTCAATGGCTTAGTCTCCAGTCCCAGGCAAACAAGCATGAATTTTTCATTACATTTTAAACTAGACTGAGTGTATACGGTCTAAAATTCACACACCTTTAAAATGTAGGTACTCAGGTACTGAATACTATATTCAGTACCTGAGTACCAGGACCAGGCAGGCAAGATAACACGCCTCTGACATTATACAGCTTCGGTTCATCCTTCCTGAGGGCTTTTGAATCAGATGCTTTGTTCACTTGCAGGATGTCATCTGCATAATAGTAAACAGATTTTGGCTGGTTTATCTTGCTATATATAGAGTATAAATATGCTTAAATATATCACATAACATACTGTAAATGTTTTATAAGAAGATGAGCAACAGTTCCTATAATCTTTTATATCTGTTTCTTTGTTACTCGTTAAAAAAGGTGGTAGGCGTTCTACCACATTGAAAAAGTTTTTTGGCAGGAAGTGAAGAAAAAAAAAAAAGCCCTGCATAAAACAAAGTTTGATGATGACGGATAGTGACAAAAGTTCCCTTTCAGTGGGAGTCTAGGGTTTAGAAATAGTCCGTACGTGGTTTTTTAGATTAAAAATATGCCCTTCCTCCCATTTAAAACTGCTATTCCAATACTTTTTTTTGTAGAAGAGTGAGGTAATCATTTGAAATGAGAAACCAAAATCTTGTAAAGTTTTCAAGTTGCTATGTTTCAGGGTTTAAAATACACCAAGTAAAATATATCATCTGCCCATTCAATATCAACATGTTTATAAATTATAGTTGCGTCTCAGTTTGAGTTTACTTCTTCAGAGGTCCACAAAAAGGTTTCAGTAGATTGGATTGGGCAAAGTTTACAAATTTCTTAGAATCTCAGATTGGTCAAGAGCCATCTCATTACCACATCACTCCAAAATTCCCAAACAAGATGGAGGATTCAAACAAGAAAGTAAAAAAAATGTTTAGTCTATTTACAGTAAATGTTGCATGGCTTGTACAATGAGTAATGTCAAGCAATACCAATAATAGAACAATTAACTACCAGCAATTGATTGTATTGTGAAAATGGGCAGCTCTATATCACAATAGGGCTTTAAATTGATGGAGGTATTGAAAAATTTGCTGAAATCAGACAAAAATAAAAAGTAGTTTTAGAGGTGGTATTATATAATGTATTAAAAAAGCTACATGGTGTCAATTTTGAATAAATGTTGACTTTGAAGGAATATTACTGGCTCTATACATTATATTGTATAATATTTCTATAATCAATATCTCATAATATTAATTACCCTAATTTATTTTAAAATCGCAGTTGCCATAAATAGCATGCAATGAAAGTGAATAGGGCCAGTCCATAAACGTTCAAATTCTACAAGATGTACATTTTATACGTGTTAACATGATTTGAAAGAGAGTGTTAAAATTGCTTATGAGGCTTTACCAGCATTGCATAGTCATGGTAACAAAGTTATAATATTGGATATTGCTTTACACTGATATGGTCAGTTAGCCATTTAGTCACAATCGAATCATGTTTACACACTCACTAAGCACTTTATTGTGAACACTATGGTCCTATTAAAGATCCTGACATGGTCTTCTGCTGTTGCAACCCATCCTTGTCAAGGTTCGATGTGTTGTGCATTTTGAAATGCTATTCTGCTCACTTTCAAATGTACAGAGTTGTTATCTGAGTTACTGTAGCCTTTCTGTCATCTCGAACCAGTCTGGCCATTCTTGGTTGACCTCTCTCATCAACAAGGTGTTTCCTTCCACAGAACTGCTGCTCACTGTATGATTTTTGTTTTTACCACAATTCTGACAAAACTCTAGACTGTTGTATGTGAAAATCCCAAGAGATCAGCAGTTACAGAAACACTCAAACCAGCAAGCCACAGCCGAAATCACGGAGATCACATTTTTCCTTCATTCTGATGGTTGATGTGAACATTAACTGAAACACATGTCCTGTATCTGCCTGATTTGAAGCATTGCACTGCATGATTGACTGATTAGATAATCGCATGAATAAGTAGGTGTACAGATGTTACTAATAAAGTGCTCAGTGAATGTATTATATACATTTTGTGGCTATACTTCTAAAACAATGTGTATATTAATGTTTATGGACTAGTCCTATTCACTTCCATTGTAGGTACCGTACTGATTTTTGCTTCTTTTTTTAAATATTTTTGGTGAATGCAACCAATTCACACAAAAACAGCAGCCAGCATAATTAACACCTGTGTAAATCTGCATTCATTAGAGCAAAAGAATAGCTAATAACAAAAAGCAGTTACATGATACATTTCAGATTCTCATTGAATTTAAGGTGCAACTTAAACTTCATGCCCTTCAACATGCACTCAACTTTTAGTAGATGAAGCAGAACTACTTTATAGTTTGGATTGAAAAGAATGGTTTCACAGATTAGTGCGAAATCAATATCTTGAACCAGGTTTGTACCTTTCACACCTTTTAAAAAGGTCACACTGAAACAAAACCAAGCAAAATAAAGTTAAAACTATTAAAAATGTCTAAATTATTATTATTATTCCAAGGACTATTATTATTGTTGACTAAATGGATGCAGCCAGTGTAAAACTGTAAAAATCGAGTAAAAATGCCATTGTTAGTGTTTAATGTGCATATGTTCTTACCAGAATTACAGGGATGGCCCCGAGTGAAGGTGCCAAGTCATGCAAATAAGGGGTGTTACGGTGCTCCTTTTATGTTGATCAGCAATCATTTTGTACTTCCCCCTTTATTGGACAAGGTTAGGAATTTGATAACCGTTCATATAAAACCAGGCGACCAAAGGATCTGACCTCAAATAGGAATAAAAAGACACTGACACAGAAATCTCCTGCCACTCTACTGTATTCCATCTTTCAAAAAGAAAGACAAGATTTTTATATTACTTAACAATATGTTAAAAAGTAGCCAGTCTGGCTTCAGTGTTAATACAATATACACTCTATAACAGATTGATAGTGTGAGTATTGTTCTTTTTGATTTGATTCTCAAAGTATTCTGAGCTTGGTACAAGTTTGAAAAAAAAAAAAAAAAAAGAGAGAAAAAAATAAAATGGTAACTTGAGCACAGATGTTATATTGAACAATTTTTAAATGGAACTAAAAACTGCTGAGAACATTGTCAAGTATTCGCCATTCCCCTGATAAAGGGAGAGAGAGGGAGCAATGAAGTGAAGCTGACCAGTCTGATTTTTTTGACAAAGAGTTGAGGAGGTGCAGTGCTAGGTGCAAAGTTGAGCAAAGCCACAGCTGATTTGAAAATGATGTTTTTTAAATTCAACTTTTCATCTTTAAGGTCTTTTTTGCAGTGCCTTTTAAAGTACATAAAGCATCTTGACAACTGCGAAGGCAAGAGAAAAACCAGAACATGGCATAGACCTAAGTAAAACGGCCAACACACAGACAAAAAGCACATACGCTTGAAATGAAAAAACAAACAAAAGAAAACTCAAGGGAAAAAGAAAAAATAGAGTAGCATTTTGTGGTGTTCTTTTGACTTTGCTCTTTTTTTCTCCAGAAGTACTACAGGAATACAAGTCCAAATTAGGTTCTTTGAGGAACCCTCAGCAACAAGGACAAGGCAAGGCAGCATGGATAATGTAGACCAGAGAAGCGGTTGAAGCATAGCAGCACTGGGGTCAGCAGTCAGTCTGTAAGAACATGGGAGAGAGAAGAATCGGTAGGAACGCTAATAGATTCCTGCCATTGTCTCATGAAAGGAAGACCCATTAGTGGGCAGCAAATGTGGCCTTCTTCAAGCTAAAATTGGACCAGTTGATGGACAACCTCTGTCTTGTCTGTCGTGCCGAGTCCAAGCAGAACCTGCGAAAGGAATGTATTAATTAATTTGGAGATGAGAAAAAATAAAGGCTCTGAATGATTAATGATGGTTCTGAGAAATTATGATGGCAAACACAACCAAAATAGTACCTTTTGAAATATTCCACCTCACGCTCCGTCTCGTCAATGTCTCCACTGTCCAGATCGATGTCTTTGGGCAGAAATACATCATCTGTTGGACAATAAAAGAGTGCAGACTATATATTCCATTCAAATCTTGATACATGTATCTTTTTGATAATTTATCTTCATTCAAAGTGGCATCTCACAAGTCACAACACTCACCTAATGAGTTTTTCATCTTATCTCCTTTTTTCTTCTTATTCTTCTTGACCTTGCCTTTGGGCTGAAGGGATTCGTTGTTGAGGACTTTGCCATTCTGTTGAGGAGCATCTAAAGAGTGAGACTCAATGACAGGAGAGTTCCACTCATCTTTCCCTCCATTCTGCTGCTTTTTTCCATTACTCCTCTCCTCCCTTTTGAGCTCATTTACAGATTCCTCTGAAGCTCTTTGCCTGGATTTGGCATCAGTTTGACAGCTGGCCCCATTGCTGGCTTTTGGAGGTTCTGGAGCTTTGAAGGCCTCAGCTGGCCTCTTGATGGCCTCACCATTGGTCTTTGAGCCATTTGCCTGCTGTTTGGGTGTAGCCTTGATGTGGATTGACTCTGGTTGGGAGGTGGTGCCATTCTGGAGGGCAGGAAGCTCAGAAAGCCTCTCTTTGCAGATCTTTGGCCTTGGCTGCTGGGATGTGCCATTCTTTCCATAGGTGGGGGATTCAGGTTCTAGATGTGGCCCTTTGGGACCAAGGCAGATGAGACTATGCAGTAGCTGGGTTTTACCATTCTGCATGTTCTTTTCCAAAACACTTTGTGCTGTCTGCCGAAGAGGCTGGGGGTTGTTGGTTGTTGAAACGAGAGGAGGATTTTCAGACTTGGTTGCCTCCTTGGCTTTGTTGTCCTTCTTCTTCTTGGATGCACGCAACTGCTGCATTTCCTGCAGACGGAGCAGCTCTTGCTTAAGCGCCTCCTCCTCCTCCTGCTGCCGCCTCCTCCTCTGTTCCTTCAGAAGCTGTTGCTGTAACTCCAGTTCCTGAGCCTCTGCCTCAAGACGAGTTTTCTCCTCCAGCTGCACACAAATATACCACCAGTTAATTTTGATTGAATAGAGATTACATACATGACTTAAATTGAGAAGAAAGTGAGTTTACCTTCTTTTGTTTGTGTCGGGCACGTTTGGCTGCTTTGGAGCTGCTAGCTGGTTTGCTGTCTGCACTGTTGATGAACTGCAGTAGGTCTTCCACCCTGCGATGGTCCTCCACCCTGCGATGGTCCTCCACCCCCTCCCGCTCCAGCAGCAATTCTTCCTTCTTAGGCTGTTCCTCTTTCCGCTTAGTTAGCCGGAGTCGCAACTTCTCCCGCATCTCTGCATAGTTTCTACTGGTGGGTGCAGCAGGGGGCTACAGATCACATATGACATGAGCAAGATTAGCTTCCTTAAAAACAGCTTCAATAGTACAAGCAAAGATTGACAAACTGGTTCCACGTGCATTTTTTACATGCCTGAACTGTTAAGAAGAATGAGATTGATTCAATTACACTATGTTAGCAGTGTTCAAAGTCCAGCCCACGGGCCATCTGCGGCCCTCAAACTGTTCTGATGCGGCCCACAAGAGATTTTAGAAATAGAACAGAATTTGGCACACTATAGGTATGAAATTCATATTCTGGATGTTGCTATCTCATACAGCCACTGCTAACAGCTCATCGTCTCCACTAGTGCGTTCTGTGTTGTCACCACCAATTTCATCAGTTGACAGAGTTCAATAGGATTTTGGAATTCTGGAATACTCCTTATTTTCAAGGATGAAGCGCCAGGCAGAAAGAATGATGCATTCATTAAAGTATTGGCATCAGGTTAGATACTTTACTCATGTACTTGTTCTTGTTAAAATGTCCCGATACCTCACGTTTCATTCTGATGTTTTGTTGAAACAAACAGAAAACAATGTTCACAGGCTTCCTAGTGCCATTTAAGTAGGGACTCTGCACCAAGATGCACCATGCTTGCACCATGCATGTCTACAAAATAAAATTAAGTGCAAATATTTTTATTAAAATGTAAATCGTTTTTGTAACGCAAGTAACAACAGAAAAGAAAATATAGCAGAATAGTTGAAAAATAAAGAGTAATTCCTTGTATCACTTCATAACAGGAAAATGATTCTGATTATCATGATGGGTCACACCCAACACTTCTCCATAGCAACTTTATATGTTCTTTGCAGTAACACTGAAGGGATGCCAAAAAGATAAAAATGTGAATAAGTTAGTATAATATTTTGTATAAGACACATCACTGTTCTATTTTTGTTGAGTGTTGAGTGTAATAGCCCATACATTATTTACATGTAGGGCCTACACAAGCATACCATAGAGCACTAAATATTATTATAAATATCAATATAATTTAAAACTTGAAAAATATTAAGCGTTTAATATAAAGATTATGCATAGTGGCAATGTAGAATCATCCATCACTGTAAATTATTACAGCAATGGGGCCCACGGCACATTATCTTTCAAAGCATTTCGCCCCTGACTGAAAATGTTTGGACAACCCTGCACTATGTTTAAACCATACAACACTGACTGAAGAGCATGATAAAACATCAGGGCAACTGTTTATCAATAGAACAACTTTTTATTTTGCAGTTTAAAGTGAAATTCAATTATATTCGTACCCCTCCATGGCCAAAGAATTCACAGTAGCAGCAGTCACAGTACTTCCCTTCCTTCTGATTGGTGGAGGTCGATGTGGAGGAGCTGTGCTCTGAGCTGCTGTCCTCATCCGGGCTTTCCTCCCCTTCATATGGCTGGTGCACGTAGCCTCCGTTCCCTTCACAGCGATGACCCTCACAGTCTGGATCACTAACATAAAAACATCCTGACTGTGAGTTTATGGAGTAAAATTAAATATGTAATACACCTCTGTTGAAAGACTTGAATATGTTGTGCTTTGGAAGATTGAGCCCCACCATGAGATAAAATTTGCTGGTGTCTACCTTGGCCAGCACCAAAAAAACACATATAAACCATTCATGCAGGGCTTTTTTTTATCAGCAAGAACAATTAACTAGATCTCCAATCACACAATAGGACACATAAATTCTACAGAGGACACACCTGCAAATGCTATTTGGACCACTGACAAGACCGTCGACCTGGGCTGTTGACTGCTCACCAGATGACAAGCACAGACCTTGTTGGACATCCATGAAGCCTGGGGTCTGAGTTAAAGTATTTGGGAAGGGCTGGGTGCCTATACTGGGCAGGTGTGTACTGGGGGCAGAGGGGTGTGAGGTTCCACAGAGAGGGGGAAGAGACGCAAGACTGGTAGGGCTATTCCTAGGTGCAACAGGAGATGGATGTCTATGGTCCTCTTTACCTAAATTATGGAAAACTTCATCTGGACAAAAGGAGAATTAGGAAAAATCTTAGAAATTAAATTGTAAAGACTCAAGAAGGGTAATTTAGCTGAAATGTGGATGTGGTTATTACTTGATTGGAAAGTGGTGGTGCTACTGGAGACAGAGGAGGTCGCAGAGGATGTGGCCATCACTTCACTGGCCTCCATGAAGGCATCTTGGTAGTTGAAAACACACTTCTTCTTAGCGCCATTCTTCTTCTCTTTGCTATCTAGGGTGGGGTGGGGGGTGGCAGCGGTGTCCAAACTGGAGGAAAGAAGGGGCATGTCGGGAAGGGGAGGGCCCAGTATGTCACCTTTGATCAAGAGAAGAGTTTCAGTGAGGTCAGGGAGATTTGATTAATTCATTTTGAACTACTCAAATAATTTGTTTGAATAATTCAATTCTATAAATCACAGCCTTAATCACTTTTCTCTAGAGGTTAAGAAAACACTTGTAAGACACTACAGTACTTTTTTGGTTTTATTTGATTAAGTGTTCACAGCTTAAAATGCCTTTTGCGTAACTGACCAGGTAGTGGCTCCTGGAGTAGCATAGAAGGGTTCCAGTTTTTCATCATGTGTGTGTCCCAGAGGTTCTCTAGCTTTAGCGAGGGGCATGGCAAAGAGCCGTTCCAGTCCCCCGCAGTGCTGAAGCAGCTCTGGTAGACATGCTCTGGTAGGGTGGGATTGAACACTTGCTGCTTTCCACCTGTGTGACCGGACGTGGGGGTGGGAGGGAGAGTCTAGAGAAGATGATGTGGAGAAATGGGGGTCACTGCATTAAAATTTCATCAAGGTATATTCTTTTGAAGTTATTCACCATGATATCCAGTGATAAGGGAATTGAAAATGCAACAGGAAATGTATGGCGACATTACATCTCTGCTTGATAAGGAATCAGAGTAGTGCAGTCGCTTCTACCAGTGGTGTGGAAAGGGACATGCCCAGTAGGAAGTGAAATTATTGCACCTGTGCCTCTTTTTAAGATAAAAGTCACCTCCTTGTGGCTGGAAAATAACACAACACAGTCACGGAGCACCTTCAAGGTTAAGTTCACCCAAAAATGGGAATACTGCCATCATTTACTGACTTGATGTCTGACGTGTTGATCCAAACCCAAATTATTTTCTTCTTTTTTATGTGGAAGATTAAACGTAAAATTAGGCTAAATGTTAGCCTCAGACACCATTCACTTTCATTGAATGAAAATAAATAAATAAAAGTGTACAGTGCCTTTAACATTCTGCCTAACATCTCCTTTTGCTTCCATGGAATAAAGAAATCTGAGTTTGGAACCACTGTAATTTACTGGCAGTCATCAGTAAATTACAATTTTCATTGTTTTGGGTGAACTCACGCAACTCTCACAAGCCAGGCCGGGATTTTTTGTGTGTTTTTGTCCATGTGTCTAACCTTGCTGTGTGTGAGTGGAGGGGTGGAGTAGAGGGTAGGCAGCAGTGGTCTGGGCAGATGGGAGAGGTTGTGTAGAGGAAGATGGCCGTGGATATGGGGGTAGAGGTGGAGGGCGGGGTGGGTCTTCTCTGAGAAGAAGGGGTGCCCCCCTGCATGCAGCCTGCTGGTAGGCAGGCAGGTGGAGCTCAGGCTGGAAGGGCTACCGTCCACAGAGCCCTGATTACACACATGACACTCGCATGGCTGCTGTACCCGCTCCACCTAATAATCATAAAAAATAAACATTAAAACATTGATTATTATTCAGTCAGTCTGTGTTCTGTAATGTAACCACTTACAACTACATACTGTAGCTTTGAGCTATTCTAAATAGTTGATAGAATATTAAAATGCTTTTTAAAGTATGTTCGTAAATTCCTGGTAATGTCTTTTCAGAATCTACCTGTGAGTGAGGGTATGAAGGAGGAGGGCAGTCATGTCCTGAGAGTGCCTCCTGGCATGGAGGCTCTCCACCACTCTTCCCTTCCTCCTCATCTCCTTCAGAGGAACTGCTACTACTGCTGCTCCCCCGGGGAGACTGGGAGACCAAGAGAAGAGGGACTTAATACCATACATAAATAATTTGTATTTGTATGAGCTTTACAGAAAATTATGCTTTAACATAAAATTAAGCTGTAATATTTGTAATGTCTTACAGTAATCATTGTGCATTTTGATAAATATGTGATTGTAGTCTGTGCCTTAAAATAAATATTTGTATTTAGACACCCAGTAAGCAAGCTAAAGGCAACAGTGGCAAGGAACACAAAATTAATGAGATGTCTTACAGGTGCTGTAAGCCTTTATTCTTTTTCATAGAAAGGTATGCAAAACATTTTTCCTACTTCCTGAAAGATATTAATGAAATTAGATCTCTCACACCTATCTCTGTGACAGCACTAGAATCTGTAAACAGCAAACAAAAATGTGTCCACAGACTGCAATCTCTGCCTGTCAATCATTTAATGTGTTCTCGTAGTTTTGTAGTTGCAGCGTATTATTGAGGCATAACACCATTTTTATGCCATGTTGTTCATAAGAGTTGACAGTTGAGGGTGCTATTTTGCTGCTGTTGCTTTTGACAACCACTTCTGCTTGATGTCGGTCTCAATAAAGCTAATTTGGTAAAGCTCAGAGTGCGGTTTGGAAAAAGGAGGCATGGCCAATTCAATGGCTCAAATCCCAGAACAGCTAAAATTGCTTACAGCACCTTTAAATTATAAATTAAAATTTCAAATTTTAAAAGGTCAAATTCCAAATTTCAACTGAAAATACAAAATTCCTAAAAAAAAATTCTCATTTAAAATTCCAATTTTGTATTTAAATTTAAAAATTATAATTTAATTATAATTTAAAAATCCAAAAGTCATATATTAGATTTCATATTCAAAATGTAGCACTTCCATTGAGGGTCATTCTGACCCATATTAAAAATATTTTTTAAAACACCACAACACCACAGAAGGGTTCATTTGGATTAGATTTGAAACCAGTTGAAAAAGGCTCTGTTTATTGTATACAAAAAACAGTAGCTATATATCACATACAGATGATCAGTTAAATGAGAGCACAAACACTGCTGCATACTTTATCTTTAAGGGTCATGCTCTCTTCCCCTCCACTAAGCTGGCAGTGGATGCCATTAATGCTGGCCACTACAGCAGGGCCCTCGTACCCACTCAGAGAATAGATGGCAGACAACGGAGGCACTTCATCATCACTAAAACAGGGACAAAAAGGAAGAAAGCAATAGAAACTTAATGACTCTGCCATTCGAGATATTGCATTATAAAAACTGATGACACGGTTACTGAAAAACAGATACTGATTGAGATCAGCAGAAAAGTACATGATGAAGTAATTAAAATCACAAGTATAGTAATGACTATAATAATCGCATAACCTGACCCATTAATGACTTTTGCAGACATATTGCAATACTGTTCACAGACGGCAAATTACAACTTCCACATATTACTAGAAGTAGAAAAAAAATCCCAGGCTCATCCCTCACTATTGACAGGTCATAAAATAAATATATATATATATATATATAAATGCCTAAAAGAAACTCATGATTAACATTAGAGAGAAAAAAAGTCATTCTAATACAGAGGTCCAGGGAGAAATCTGAGACGGCCTGGGTAGCTCAGCTGATGATGACTAACACCCCTGGAGACACAAGTTCGAATCCAGAGTGTGCTGAGTGACTCCAGCCAGGTCTCCTAAGCAACCAAATTGTACCGGGTGCTTGGGAGGGTAGAGTCACATGGGATAACATCCTTGTGGTCATGACGTGTGGATGTGTGGAAATTTGTGTGTGGATCGCGGAGAGTAGCATGAGCCTCCACATGCGGAGTCTCTGCATTGTCATGCACAACAAGCCACATGATAAGATGAATGGATTGACTGTCTCAGAAGCGGAGGCAACTGAGACTTGTCCTCTGCCACCCGGATTGAGGTGAGTAACCGCACCACGACGAGGACCTACTAATTAGTGGGAATTGGGCATTTCAAATTGGGAGAAAAAAACTGAGGGAGAACCTTTCAATAGTTTCAGCAATTTTATGTTTAGCCATTGTTTGAAGATCAGCCAACGTGTGGAATGGTTGGAGAAAACTGTGTGCTACATTGTGTTGTATTACTTTACACACAGGATTTGTATGCAAAATTAATGCATAGCTTTTTGTCACTGCTATGTACTATGATGAAGGAACATTTAGATACATAAACTATGATGACTTAATACAAACCAGTGAGTTGTTGAAACACAAACATTTGTGTTTCAATTTGATGCTGTCACTCCAGTGATCCTGACTGTATTTGTGGCACAGAAATATTACTCTGTAAGAAAATGTATGCCCCTAAAAAAGTCAAAGTTGTGATAATTTTTGGTTTCAACATGTCACAAAACCACAGTTTAAAGGAAATGGCATGGCCCACATCCACATGTGTTGTGTTTCCTCATGCCAACAGACGACACATGAAAATAATCACTTGGCAGCCTTTGTGCATTTCAGACATGCACATGCAACTCAAGAGCTCGTTAGAAACTGACTAAGGATTTTTAAGTGTCCAGGTAATCTGATAACTTGCATTGCTGGGAGAAAGCACATTGTGTAAACTCACAATGTGGTGGTGCCATCCGGTGGCAGGATGAGGCGTGGATGTTGTTGGATGGGGGAGCCTGGGGCAGAGCCTGAGCCTGAGCTGCCCGATGACATGCTAGGGGGGTGCACCTCTGACAGGTAATCCCGAGGAGACTCTGCATGCAGGGGCAGCTTCAGATGCATGTCTTCTGCCATAGGAGCATCCATGATACCACAGGTGAGGATGTGAGACAGGCTGCAGTCATCACAGGTGCATCTGAAGGTAAATACATTTATCTATTAATTATGACTACACATGCTTATGATATACATTACCAGTCAAATGTTTGGACACACCAACTAATTTTTATTATGACTATTTTCCACAATTGAGAATAATCAAGTCATCAAAACTGAAACATAACACAAAATGGAAGTATGTGAATAATGTAAAGACTATTGAGAGACCGATATACCGGCTGATAACAGTGTTCGCTTGGCCGCTAAACAGAAGTGTTAACTTTCTCGTGTCAGTTCCAAAATCTACCAATAGATTTGTCAATGAAGAGTCAACACTTTCTGTTTTAAAGATTTTTTATTTTCAAGTTTATTTTGAGTAAATATTGCATTAAATAAGTGGTTGTTTCACTTTAAAAATATTGTGTACATCTGATTTGATGCTGTTAAATTGTATTTAGTTTATTGTCATTTCATCGGTCATCTGCCATCCTGCTCTTTTTATATTGGTATAAAACAATGAAAAATCAATTTCAGTCAACCAGTAGTAAAGACCCAACTATGTTAAATAAATCAAAACTAACTTACACTTCAACTTCTTTAATGTATCCATCCTTTGGCAATATTACAATTATGCGAACTCTGGGAATTCTCTGAACCAATTTTCATGAGGTGTCCACGTGAGATATTGTTTTATTATTCATTCATACTGGTCACTTGTTGGCTAATTTTCATTCACTATACAGACCAAATCACCTATTTCTTTTTTTATTATCATTATTATTATTACAATTCGTAAGGAAGTCATCACTGGCACAGTTAGTTTTTGTCTACAAAACTAACTGCAAACATTTAAGCCAAAAGGTTATTTTAAGATCAAGTAACATTCAATTAAGTGTGTCCAAACTTTTGACTGGCTGTGTACAATAACAGTACAGGGTGTAGGCTTTTCCAAACTGACAACTTTCTGCAAAAAATGGAAATGTACCTTCGTCGATAGTTGCAGTTGGGACAGTCTGGGATACTCAGTCTGGAGGACAGCATCTGTTTTACTGTGTCTGTAAACTTACTGTCACCACCCAGAGACGTCTTACTGTTTGGTAAGAACTGGAATCACATTATATACCAATATTTGTCATTTTTACTGTAAATTGCCTTTAAATAAATACATTCACAAACTCAAAAATTGGGAATTCACTTGCATCACCCACATAAGCGCCATAGATCTGTGTATAATTAGAACATTTCTGCTAACCATTAGGCCACGGCTCTGACCTCAAAAGTTGCTGTCATAAGGAACAATCCAGGTGTTTTAGTGATATCAAGGGGTATGCAAGTAAGTTTCGACACATTTTGTGTCATGCTCTTGAGGAAACATTCAGTGATGTGCTTTATCAGTTTTTGTAATCATCATCAAGCTTTATTATGAGCCAGGGTCTTTCAGGAATACTGAAAAAGCTTAAACAGAAGGCTATTACCCATAGCAAAGTGACATGTTTTTAGTGGTTTGACTGCAGGAAAGACAATTCTGCTGTATTTTAAAAGGCAGACAAGGTTAAAAGAGTGAATCAAAATTACTTAGGAATAATTGTTAGGCTATTACTAGTGTTAAAATACTTTGGACTTTGCTTTGAATTATATATTTGGTGACAGAATGGGCAATATTCTTGTGGATCAGGAATACATTAATACATAATTTAATATTATTAATCCCATTAGTTATTAAGGGACAGTTCACCCAAAAATGTTAATTCTCTCATCATTTACTCACTTTCATGCCATCCCATATGTTTATGACTTACTTACTTCTGCTGAAGATTTTTAGAAGAATATCTCAGTTCAGGGGCCTGGGTAGCTCAGCGAGTAAAGACGCTGACTACCACCCCTGGAGTCACAAGTTTGAATCCGGGGCATGCTTAGTAACTCAAGCCAGGTCTCATAAGCGACCAAATTGGCTAGGAAGTGTAGAGTCACATGGGGTAACCTCCTCGTGGTTGCTATAATGCGATTCGATCTCGGTGGAGTTGTGCGTGGATGCTGCGGAGAACAGCGAAGCCTCTACGTGCACTATGTGTCCGCGGTAATGCACTCAAGCAACATGATAAGATGCGTGGGCTGATGTCTCAGATATGCAGGCAACTGAAAATTTTCCCCCGCCACACGGATTGAGGCGAGTCAGTATGCCACCAAGAGGACTTATATACTTAGAGCACAATGGGAATTGGGCATTCCAAATTGGGGAGACAAAGGGGAGGGGAAAAAAAATGAATATCTGAGCTCTGTAGGTTCTCACAATGCAAGTGACCAGACCTTTGAAGCTCTTAATATCACATAAAGGCAGCATAAAAGTAATCCATATGACTCCAGTTGTTTAATGCATCTTCTGAAGCGATGCAATCACTTTGGGTGAAAAAGAGATCAATATTTCAATCCTTTTACTAACTATAAATCTCTAGTTTCACTTTCTGAAATTGAAAGTGGAAATTTATAATAAAAAAAGGACTTAAATATTGATTTTCCATAAAAGTAATACAAGGTGACTCCAGTGGTTAAATATATGTCTTCAATAGCAATATAATAGGTGTGGGTGAGAAACAGATCAATATTTAAGCCTTTTCTTACTATAAATATTGTGATTTTCTTTAGAGTTTGAAAGGTCTGGTCACCATTCACTTACATTGTATGCAGAGATACAAAGCTGAGATATTCTCCTAAAAAAAAAAGCTTTGTGTTCTGCAGAAGAAAGTCATACACATCTATGATTGCATGATGGTGAGTAAATATTGAGAGAATTTTCACTTTTGGGTGAACTACCCCTATAAGAATGCACTTTACACACAGATTTCTGGGTAATGTATGCATCTAAATTGGGAGACATTTGCCTTACTAGTCAGACTTGGTTTGAAGGAAAAATTACCTGGTCCTCAAAAAATCTTTTCTGTTTGAAGATCTCTGCATCTTCTTTGAGCATCCATTGCTTAGTTCTTAAAGACATCTATAAAAGACAGAAATTTGTTTAATTCTGCCAAATAAACAGGCTATATATTAAGGACTAAACCATGAACGAAGATTAATAATATATAGGGGTGAGTTGTGACTTACATTTTTATTAATTAAAGACTTATGTGGGTCAGTCCTTTGATTTGTGAGATTCTGACCTTCAACCTTGAAAAGCAACTGCAAATAGGCAAAATTGGTTTTAGATGCAAGATCACTCAAAAACAGGCAACAAATATGATATTTACTAGATAAATCAAGTGAACAAGTGCTTGTCAAATGCTCTCCGCCTCACTGTTTCTCTTCCACTAGTTTCTAATTTTGTTCAAGTAAGTGCTGTTGACACTACTACGGTGGCAGTGTCACTGTCATCATTATTTAATGTGTATGTGAAAGAAATATGTGAATTCCAATACGACAGTTCACACTTGGGTCTCATGGCTGCAGACTGGATATGAATCTGATCTTAGACCACATTTGAACATAGTCCAAATTGGATTTGAATAGATTTTGGGCACTACCCATCCTCTAGTGCCATGGCACACTTTTTACAAATATAAAATACCACGGCACACCACTATCCCACATAACCATTATTGATAGTTTTCTCTTTTCAAAAAGGTTTTCTGTCCGTCTTAGTAGCGAGTACTTGGACTAATTACTCGAGTACTCGTCGAGTACTAAAGGGGCAATTATATGTTCACAACTGTATATATAATAACATGTCTGACAAATGTCTATGGCTGCAGAATTGCGTCTTTTTGTTCCAGTGTAACGTATATTCATTATTATAGGATGTTATAAAATAGTATGTTACAAAATGTACAAAAGATTGCATAATCAAAATATAATGCATCATATTTTGTCATTATGTGAAGATTTGCTGCCCAAATCTGAATGTGCACAAGGTGGGTCTGCCTGTTCTTCCTTCAGGTTACCGTAGTAATCTTAGTAAGTGCGCACCAGTTTTTTTTAGTGAATGTCTGAACAGTCTATTTTCAAATAACAGGAAATGCCATATCCATTGTGTTTTAATATGCGTGTTAAGTTGAAGTTCAGTTTTGAAGATGCTGCATTGTGTTCCATTTAACTGCGCTCTGTCTAGCTGTTTGAAACGGTCACCTGTGTAAAAGTGTGTTTGTGTCCCCAAATGCTCTGTATTGTTGTTGCTGTGATTCATGAAGCATTCCATTCAACTTGAGTCTGAATTTCCACTTTTCAACTGATGAAAGTGCAACAGAATGACACTTTATATCAGATATCTAACTTGGAAACTCGAGCGGAAATCTTCATTAATTTCGTGAGATGCAGGTGTGCGTTACATCGCGCAGGGAGGTTTACAGTCAGTGACAATCTTTCACTTTTATTAAATAATATCCATTAATGAGTCAAAGTTCTTACATTAAATGATAGTAAAGCATGTTTACCAAAACGTTTGCAGAGACAGTTGTTCAAAACACGATTAATTACACTAGCTTGGTTTTTATTATTTTAAAGATAGCATTGCATCATCGTATCAGTTTGTTTGCCATGAGAAGACACTAATAATCAATGTACCTCACAAAGTCACAATGTAATCAATCTCAAAATTAAAAATAAGCTTCCTCTTTGACACGTTTATGCTTAGTTGTCATGTAATTGTCACTGGATTTTGTATTAAGTGAAAAGTCACATCATGCGTGATCACTATCAATCATCGTTTTCATGATCGATCATTGCTGCCACGTCCGAGTACATGAGTCCTCAAGTACTAGTGCACATCCCTACTGTATAATGAGGTCACAGGTGGCAAGAGCGCTAATAGGGTAATGAAAAAACAACAAATGAATTCTTGCAATGCTGCAGCAAATTACAGCGATGCAAACTCATGAGGGGTGAAAAAGGTGACTTTAGCCCATACATTTTTTTCTCAGGATGTATATATTTTTTAAGAATATGCTAAAAGAACCAATTCCAGTGATTTTAGTGATTTAAGTATAGCAAATTAGCTTCTGTGTCACAAATATGTTCAATTTTATTAACTGATTAGTTCAGTTACCCTGTGACAGAGCGGAGGGCGGGGCCGGGTCGTGATGCTACACACCCGGCCCCTAATCAGCCTCACAGAGGGATAAAGGCCGACTGGAGACTGCAGTGGGACAGAGAGTGAGATTTACGGGCAGCTGTCTGACACCTTTATGTGTTTGTCTTCTTGTTTTTAGTTCTTCATTAAACTATTATTTATACTGTAAAGCCGGTTCTCGCCGCCTCCTTTCCATTAATCCCATCACAGACCCCAAGAATGCGGTGCGGTAGCACGCAGCGGCTGCTCCGGATCCAAAATGGTGCTATTTTTGTTACTTAGCCCAAATTGTACCGCACATGGACATCGGAGCAACCAGTGTTCGTGTTTACCATCACCAGACACCGCTCAAATATAATATTCATGCAACAACCAAGGTGCATGATGATCTGCAGGAGAAGCTACGTGACCTCGGCTTGCTGCGGAGACCAGGCCTCCAGTCCTCGGCGTTGCCTGATGCCGATGGCCGGGGGAGAGGACATCGTAAGTGGTGTGCAAGGAACGGAAGCGTGGTAAGAGGGCGTGGGTGCATGATAGGCTAAAAACAAAACCTAGCCGGACGGCTCTGAAATGTTTGCTACCTGGACAATAAACTGGACTACATCCGACTCCAGCAGACTACGCAGCATGAGTTTAGAGACTGCTGCGTCTTCGTTTTCACAGAGACGTGGCTCAGCGACAGAGTTCTGAATGCTGCATCTCTGCTCTTCAGGACTGTCTTGAGTGTACTCACTGGCATATGTTCAGGGCAACATATGGCAACTCTACCAACTTGGAAGAATACACAGCATCAGTGATCAGCTACATCAGCAAGAGCATTGATGATGTCACTTTCTCCAAGACCATCACCACAAGCTCCAACCAGAAGCAGTGGATGACTCCGGAGATACGTCACCTGCTGAGGAACCGAGACTCTGCCTTTAAAGCAGGCGACAAGGTGGCCCTAAGAACGGCGAGGGCTAAACTGTCCCGGCCATCAGAGAGACAAAGCACGCACATGCCCAGAGAATCCACAGTCACTTCAAGGAGAGCAGCGACACGCAGCGCATGTGGCAGGGCATCCAGGCCATCACCAACTACAGGACAATGACAAAGATGCCTCCCTTTCAGATGCGTTGAACGACTTCTAAGCTCGGTTTGAGGTGCAGAACAACATGGTGGCGAGGAAGACCACCCCCTCCTCCCAACGACCAGGTGCTCTGTCTTACCATGGCCGATGTGAGGAAAACTCTGTGTAGAGTCAACCCATGGAAGGCTGCTGGACCAGACGACATTCCTGGCAGAGTGCTCAGAGGATGTGCAGACCAGGTGACAGATGTTCTTACCGACATCATCAACATCTCTCTGAGCAACGCCGTCGTGCCAACATGCTTCAAGACCACCACCATTGTCCCCTTCAGTTTGAGTATGATTTTTCATCCAAAAAGACAACAATAATGGTCTAATAATTCGATATTCAGAATTTTAGAATTATCGGCATCGGCTTATACATTTTTCCATTTGGCCGATTTATCTCTTGAGGGTGCTGAGAATTACCTGCTTGCATGTGAAGCGAATGAGACATGTAAACGACCATTCACGGTTCGTTTTGTTGAAACGTGCCATCATGTTACTACAATAACAGACCGGAGTGAACACACAGTCTCATTTATGCGGTCCAAGCTCATAATATTAAAGTGCTCGCCTGTTTCATTCTCCCTCTCTCTCGCCTCAACAGTGCCTTGTAACTTTTAACTGTCTTGTCTAATGATAAAAAAGCCATATACCATATACCAATACTAATTTTATATACCATCTGCAAATATGCCCATATCTCGTTTAAACAGATGTAATAAACCAACCTCACGAAAATCCAGCGTTTTCTTTCCGTTGAGCGCTCATCTAATATCTTCCTCTGAAGTGCGTATTCTATCCAGAATCAAAAACTTCCGGATCAGGAACAAAATTTCCTCTGATTCACAAATCATGACAGTCAGTCAGTGACAATCCAAGCCATTTAAACTATCAGGAGATTGCTGCTCGCGCTGCAACCACACAAGTGCATGAGTGCAACTTCAAAGTAAAAGCACTTCACTTGTGCGATAAGTAAATGTCTTATTCACTATGCACTGTAAATACAATTGGTTTGATTCAGTATATTTTGAATAAATGTGATTGCTAACGTTGACATGCCATCCATGGTTGCTGGACTACTGTGTGCACTGGCATTTCTTTCTTCCTAATATATAAAAAAAATTTCATGTGCAAATAAATGTAAAAAATTTGATGACTAAACAGAAATCAGAAGAAACTACTATGTACCATTTAGAATACAAAATCATTTTAGATTCTTCTTTACAAAGTTACTACTGAGATCAGAAATGTCCTTACCTTCTCTCTCTCTACATATGTGTGTGTGTATATATATATATATATATATATATATATATATATTATTTTATTTTCTCCCAATTTGGAATGCCCAATTCCCACTATTTAGTAGGTTCTCATGGTGGCGCTGTTACTCACCTCAGTCTGGGTGGCGGAGGACAAGTCTCAGTTGCCTCCGCTTCTGTGCCATCAATCTGTGTATCTTATCACGTGGCTCTTTGTGCATGACACCGCGGAGACTCACAGCATGTGGAGGCTCATACCATTCTCCGCGATCCACGCACAACTTACAATGAGTCATATTTAGAGCGAGAACCACTAATCGCGACCACGAGGTGGTTACCCCTTGTGGCTCTACCCTCCCTAACAACTGGGACAATTTGGTTGCTTAGAAGACCTGGCTGGAATCACTCAGCACACCCTGGATTCAAACTCACGACTCCAAGGGTGGTGGTCAGCATCAATACTCGCTGAGCTACCCAGGCTCCCAAAATGCACTCTCAAAACATTATTTGTGAAGCAAAAACATGTGAAAAACACTTTGGTGTATAGTGGTGTCACTTCATAAACTTCAATGTATTCTGCAGCGCTATTCATGTGTATAAACAGTCACATTAATTGTAGCTTTTCACAATCACAAAAGTGACTGATATTGGTTTGAAAATGACGAATTTCTCTGAAAGGTGATGAGTTTGCATCCCTGAAATTATTTTTTTTATTTTGTGTTTATGCTTTTATTTATTTTGTGGAATATGATAATTTTCCAAGGCACACATGACAATCTTTCATGGCACACTAATGTGCCGCGGCACAGTGGTTGGGAGACACTGCTCTAGTGTGAATGTAAATGTTTTTTTTTTGTACAAACGTGCCTGCTCATCGACATAGTCGTCAATCCTCTTCTCGCACTCCAGCCATTCTAGAGCCACTGCACTCATCTCCTGGTCAAGCTGGTGGTACCTCTCCAGCAGCATATGGTACATATCTTCACTGTATGAGTCATAGGATGTTGTGCCCTGCCTATAAAATAACAACATTATAATGGAATTACAGCATCTAAAACATGCAGGCAAAGGAGTACTATTAGAGAATGCTGACATTTTACCTGATTCAAGAAGACCATACCTGAGCTGGGTCACTAAGGCAGGTAGACTGTTGTGCAAGATAGGTTCAGAGAACACCAGATTCTCAAAAAGGTGCTTATTATGGAGCTCCCATGTAACTTGGAACTTCTGTAAATGCTCGTTCTCCTACAGGAGAAGAACAGTACAAGGTCAAGAACAGTACAAGATCCCAGTTACACTAACATGAGATCACCAGAGAAATTGGGAGAGCTCCCATCAGCTGAGCAAGCAAAGGTTAGGTTTCATTTTGAGAAGAGTAAGTCAGACACACAGACATAAACTACATGAAATAAATAAAAATAAAAGCAGTATTGGATATCTTTCTTTTAATATCAGACTGAAAAGGCTTTGATGTGGCTATTTGTAAGACATGATACAAATGGCCACAAGAATTGTGCAAATGCTTTTACAGACCTATTCACACAGTGTATTCAGTATGAAAAACTTGGGTATTGCTACAGATTTCTCAATTCAATTTGATTCCGATTCTCAAGCTCCGATTCTCAAGCTCCTGATTAGATTCATTTGGAAATATTTCAGTTATAATGTCCATTTCGATTACATTTGCAAGAAATCCTCTCTCAGCTAATGTTGTTAATCATACAGGGTATCTTCTAACTTGGTACGTTATAAAAATACTGATTTTAGAAATTGTATTAAATTATTAGTTTGTTCATCATTTTGGTCATATTTGTTTTTTTCAATTAACCTTTTTATTGATTTATAAACATATAACAAAATAAAAAACACAACATATATAAACTGAATCAACACTTAACCCCCCCCAATCACCAAACCCACCCTATCCCCCAACAAACACCCCTGTGGTCTCAAATAGTTACAAACACAAAAACACAAACACAAAAAAAACATAATAATCATATATAATTAAAACTAAACATCTCTCTCCCCAGCCCCTCCCTGAGAGTACCCCCAAAACACCAAGTAATTGCCCCACTTCCAGTCAAACAAATTCTGAACCTCCAGCCTTCTGCTTGACTTCGCTTAAAAAAGCAGCCACCCTCCCAATCTCCACACACCACTCCAGAAATGAGGGCAACCTATCCGACTTCCATCCCCTTAAAATAATTAGCCTGCCAAACATAATGCTGGTCAGAACACAATTATTTATGTTTATATCCCAAAAATGTATGACCACCACATTGCCCAAAATACAAAGTCTGGGGCAGAGTGAAATTCGAGTGCCTAAAACTTCAAATAAAAAACTCTGAACTTTCAACCAAAATTCCTGGATTTTAATACACCCCCAAAAAGCATGGGTTGTGACTCCATCTTTTGATTGGCATTGCCAGCAGGTGGGTGTGTCTTTAAGACCAAGCCTATCCAATCAAAAGGGAGTCGAATAGAATCTATGTAAAATCTTAAATCTTTAATCTAGCACACCCTTGCATCTCTAGATGCAGACTTGACATTTTTTAGATTCCTAGTCCATACTCCGTCCTCCAATACCAAATCTTTCTCCCATAATCTCTTGAGTTGAAGCTCCATCCCCCAGACTCTGAATTAGCAGGGAGTAATACACTGATGCCTCATGACCTTTTCCAAAAGATGTAATCACCTCTCCCAGAGTATCTTCCGCTTTAGGGGATGTGTGCCACTCCCAAAAACAATATAGAGCATGTGACACAGCTGTAAATACCAACAGAACTGAGATCTGGGAATCCCAAAATGTTGAACCAAATTTTCAAAAGCTGTCAACCCTCCACTCTCATATAGGTCACCGAGTTTACCAGCAGAAAGGGGACTTATTAATGCATAATTTAGGGTTCAGCCATATACTTGAGGCAACATATAAATAAATGTCTGAATGAATCACTCTGGACACTTTTGTCCATACCAAGTGCAAATGCGAGATAACGGGGTGTAACTTAACTTCTCCGATTAGTTTGATAGAAAGGCTTTGCAATGGCAAAATAGGGGCAAGAAATTCCTGTTCAACACAAAACCTGGGAGGGGCTCTCTCAGGTGGATGTGACCAGTGGGCCAAATGTCAGAGACCGAATACATAATAATAAAACTAAATCTTGAATAGGCCTAGCCCACCTTCGTCAGTCAGTCTATGTAACTTATTAAAATGTAATCTAGGACACAAAGTCATAACGTAATCAATCTCAAAATCAAAAATAAGCTCCCTCTTTGACACGTTTGTGTTTAGTTGTCAGGTAATTGTCACTGATTTCGAATAAGTGAAAAGTCACATCATGTGAGATCACTATCGATCATCGTTTTCATGAGCGATCATTGCTGCCCAGTCCTAGTACCAGAGTCCTCAAGTGCTCTTGCCCATCCCTAACATCTACCGGGAGAGATTGTAACAGGTAGTTTAATTTTGGAATACAATTCATTTTAATAACATTAACCTTCCCAATCATAGAAAAATTTAATTAAGCCCACCTGCCCATATTGCTTGAAAATATTTTTATTAAGGGGTCAAAATTAACTAAATAAATCAGACAAATTAGATGGGAATAAAATGCCCAAATACTTAATGCCCTGTTTGGGCCATTGGAAGGCATCCGGCTGGACAGCTGTTTCTGGGCAGTGTGCTGTCAGAGCCAAAGCTTCATATTTAGAACAAATGACTATATATCCTATATAAATAAATTAATAATTCTATGGAGGCAAGGCATAGAACTAACTGGGTCGAAGACAAATAATAAAATATCATCTGCGTAAAGCAAAAGCTTATGCGCCACACATCCCGCCATCACCCCTGGAAAATCATCCTCCTTTCTTATCGTAGCTGCTAATGGTTCAAGGGCAAGACAGAACAATAATGGGGAGAGCGGGCAACCCTGCCGGTTGCCCCTATCCAGAGTAAAATCATTTGAAATTAATCCATTTGTTTCAACCGCCTCTACCAGGTGTCTATAAAGTAAATTAATACATCCAATGAAAGTTTTCCCAAACCCGTATATTTCCAAAATCTTAAAAAGAGAATCCATTCTACCATAATAAACGACTTGTAGGCGGCAAGTGAGATTGCATTGACTGGTTTCTGATCATTCGCCACTGACCACATGATATTGATGAAACGCCTAATGTTATCAGAAGAGCTGCAGCCGAATAAATCCCACCTGATCTATGTAAAAGAGATGTCATAACTTAATCTGTTAGCAAGAATTTTTGACAATATTTTAACGTCTAGCTGGATCAGGGAAATTTGACGGTAACTTTGGATCTTTGTCCTTTTTAACCCTCTGGGGTCGACGGACGCGCCAGCTGGATATTTTCCTGCTGGATATTTTCGTCATTACAGCAGAAACAACTTAAAATACTCCGTCATTTTTGGGTATACAGATAAGTGTAAGACATCATTAGAGACTATAAAGGGTCTACTTTTATTTGTGTACACTCACAATAACAACAATATCTTGTGCTTTTGTAAAATAACGAAAATAAAAAGGGTACAGCACAAAAAGAAACTAAAAAGGTGCCCATTTTCCTCAGACGGTCAAGTGAATGTTCAGTGAGTCACTTGGCTGCAAAGCGAGCGCCACATAATGACTTACTCATTACATTGTCTTTATAAATGGCATCGCTTGTTGGGGACAAGTAAATATTTAGCAGCCATACTTAGCATCTATTCCTTTTCTGGCCAGGAACTTCAGTGTAAAAGCGACCATCCAAGCACAAACGTTTCTTGAAGGAGTGTTATTCTACAAAACAAACTCCAGCCCCTAGGCTGAACCAGCACAAAAAATTAAAAAAAAAGTCTGACCCTCGATGGCACCACATGACTCCCCATTTTGGTCACATTTAAGCTTTTTAAAACTGTACAAATTCCATGTAATCCATCAATATATATGATGTCTTAAAATTGCATATATTATATTGCATATACACTCACTGAGCACTTGTGCAGTTTACACCTGATCTGGGACCGGTTGCACTTAGCCTAGTTGTTATTATATTACTAAATATTTGAGCATTGCACCATTAAACTTAGGTAGAACGTAACACTACGTATAAACTAAATATTTACAGATGTATCCGACCAGCAGTAACGGTTGGAATAAAAAAAGCATACTGATATTTTATGACATCAATGAGCTCATGTTCTGAGTAACAGGCATCAATCCTTTCGACATAAATAATGATGTTGACATTTACACTCGTTTACATTTACGAGAGAGTGGCTTTTCAGCATGAAAGCATTATAACTTTTTCAGGATGCGTCGCCCGGTGTCATGTTTCAAACCACTCAAAATATATACAGGATATTAAAATGAATAAATGTCTATTTTTCCAGCCTATTGTATTTTATCACCCC
Organism: Xyrauchen texanus; assembly: GCF_025860055.1. NCBI lineage: Eukaryota > Metazoa > Chordata > Actinopteri > Cypriniformes > Catostomidae > Xyrauchen > Xyrauchen texanus. The sequence goes on from NC_068280.1 coordinate 17,141,773, forward strand.
TTATTTATTTTAGATACAGTCCCTATATATTGTTATTTACACAGGTCAAGTATACTATTTATCATCAACTGTAACAAGATCAAACTGAAATTCACAGCTTTTTAACAGTTCTGTGTACAAATGTGCTTATTGGATAAATACAGGTAAACGGCATATTATGCACCGACTTGGTTTCAAACTAACTAGTAGTTAACTAAGCCCTTAGTTTGAACTTTACGTCCCAACCTACGTGAGACTTTACGCACAAGCTGGTGCAACCCTGCCCTGATCCATAAAAAATATTTTTGATGGTGCAACCTAATGTAATCAGGCTGATTCTGCCATTTTACTATTGTTTTTGTACCTAAATGAAACAAGTTAATTTAGTTTTATATTTGGTTTATGGTTATATTTAATAATATTTCTATACAAATACACAGAGCACTTTATTAGGAACACCTGTTCACCTACTTATTCATGCGATTATCTAATCAGCCAATCATGTGGCAGCAGTGCAAAGCATAAAATCATGCAGATACAGGACATTTGCTTCAGTTAATGTTCACATCAACCATCAGAATGGGTAAAAATGTGATCTCAGTGATTTCAACCGTGACAAGAATGTTGATGCCAGACAGGCAGGTTTGAATGTTTCTGTAACTGCTGATCTCCTGGGAGTTTACTCATAATGGTGCCAGCAACAAAAAACATCCAGTTAGCTGCAGTTCTGCAGATGGAAGTGATTTGTTGATGAGAGAGGTCAACGGAGAATGGCCAGACTGGTTTGAGTTGAAAGAAAGCAACTCAGATAACTCCTCTGTACAATTGTAGTGAGCAAAATAGCCTTACAGAATGCACAACACGTCGAACATCGAATAGGCTACAACAGCTGAAGACCACGTTGGGAATATTATTAGGACCATAGTGTTCCTAATAAAGTGATCAGTAAGTTTACATACAGTTTCTATTAGTAACATTTATATTGTTTACATTTGTAATTTTAACTATTTTCAAGTATTTACACTGACTTGTAGAACAACTGCTAAAATGGTACGGTCTCTTTAAGAAAACCAGCAGTTCAGTGAGTATCAGTGTTTTTCGTTTGAGTGCACATTGATGAGAGAAGTCGCACAGCTTCTTTACAGCATCCGTGCTATGTGTGATTAGAATGAAATGTTCTTATTTTTGTTGTTTTTGATCTACAACTGACTGTAAAGAACTGGAAGGATATTAAAAGACACATTATTCAATGACAAATGGATTGCATCTATCTAATATTTGGACAAACATGCCTACATGTAATGAGTAAAACAAAACTTTTACTCTCAAGAAGCAGTGAAAGGATCTCACTGCTAAATTCTTCACCCCTACACTACTACTGTTGGGTGAAATCTGAACATTTGCCAGTGGCTAATAACACACATTTTTAATGGCATAGCAAATAATTTGGTTGCATATGCAAGTGATTTACTCAACCTTGGGATTTAAGAATTGATATGGAGATTGTATAATGAAGATCACAATGCATCTAAAAATTTAGATTTTTACCCACTCCTATATTTGGTATAAGACTCAATGTAAATAGAACTTAATGACACTAGTGATAGCAGCAACATACCAGAGTGAGCAGGAAGCTGCTGATGGTGCGGGCAGCCAGGCAGAGTGCATTGTACTCTTCTAGCAGCAGTGAGATGAACTGGTGGGCCTGTGGGGGCCCCTGAGCCATGGCACCGGTTACCTTTGAGCCCGTAGACAGATGCTTGAGTAGTCGCACCTTCATCTCTAACACATACTCCCTAGCCTGCTGCTCCAAACGCTGATATAACTGATAGGGATCCTTCTCACACAGCCTGAATAAAGAAAACACACATCAAACAAGAAAGGACTGCAAAATGTGTCTAATGACACAGTGTTTAGGAAACTTAATGGGCACATTAAAATCATCATAACTTCTAACAAAATCATTATGAATATATCATCAATAAATTAATATATCATCAATCGACTAGCCCTAATTGAGCATAACTTCTGAATTTTAATCTAAAGTACTTAAGTTTCAAAATAGATATTTGTTGTTATTATTATTATGAATAGAGATGCACTGATAATTTTGTGAGGCACTGGATTGCTGAATTTCAATAAGCAGGATCGTCTGGTTCCAATACTGATCTGAGGTGACATGTATGACCACTCAAACAAAACGAGCAACATTTTAAGAATGCCATGGTGTTAACAATCCTTGGGGATATCAATCTACAAGTGGCTTACTGAACTGGGATAGGAGATATATTTTAACACTGAAAAGAATTAATACCGGTCAACAAGTTCCTTCATGCTTTCTTTGTCCCGGTCGAGAGGATGATCCTGATCATCAGCCAGCGGAGTCCCAGTCTGCCGGTAAATGCATCTGACCAGGTATCGCACTTCAGACCAGTGATTCTGCAGCTGTTGTGACTCCCGCTCTGACTCAGCTGTGATCTCCCTGATCAATGAAACCACAAACAAAAAACGTAAACTTCTATGTCTCATTAAGATGAATGAAACCCATGTCAGCTGATCCCAGAACAATTAGTGATACTGATGCAGAACTGACCTTCGCTCATAGCAGGCCTCACAGCTACACACTGTGTCTGCAGTGAGGGGAGTACTGAGATCTGGTGCAGGCAACGTAGGTGCTCCGATATTCAGTCTCCCTATGGCCCCTATAGGCTCCAGAGATAAACCGCCATTACTCACCGGTATGTGTAATAGGAAGTCCTGATTCTGAAGAATAACAACAAGAAGAAGAAAAAAAAGAGGTGATTTAAATCATTTCATAAAAGAAAGCTGAAACTCTCTTACTATGTATCTCAAAATCTGACTCTCTGTGGCAACATCCTTCACACATCCTCATTCCATTCAATGTGACTTTAGTAGAGGATATAAAACATCCTTAAAAGCATAACACACTTATTATCAACATATGTTTTACCATATGTGTGTTCAAGTGCTTTGAAGAAAAGGTTTGAATGAAAATATTCCGATACAATGGAATGTTTTAATAATTAGTCATTTTATAAGGAATCACTGGATGGATAACAGTTAGCACTCAGTTTTCATGTCAAGCACAGTGTACTTCTGCACTTCTGGCAAATATATTTTGATAAAATTAATTTTCCATCTTTACAGTTATCCTCCTAGTTCTGCCAACTAAATTTTCCAGCCACACCCAGCAGGCACTTTCATAAGTGCACTTGGAAAGAATAGCCCAGAGGAAGCAAGAACCTTATTAAATTATAAACCAGTTACATTTACAGTAAGAGTCAACCACAAAAATACTGCAGCTCATTAAGACTACTTCTGCTTAAACTTGAAAGCAGAAAGTATGGGTTAATTCTTTACACAAAGATCAGATGCTAACACATTAACGGCAACAAGACTTCAAATTAGGGCTGAAACCATTAGTCGACATTATCAGCAACAAAAAATTGTCGACAAAAAATGTAATTCTTGGTAAGTCGGGGAACAAGCTGAATAATCAGTTAAGATCTAATGATTAATCGTTGCAATAATCGCAGAATAGTCAAATAACCGTTCTATAATCTTAGGGCTGGGCGATAAAACGGTATCGGTATTTATCGATGGTACAACTTTAACGATAATGATATAAAAAAAAATTATATAACGCTCGATAGTTTCATTTAAATGCATTCAAATGTAAATATACATGAAGTTTGGTTGCACAAACAACCCTCAAGCATGCGCCATCCCTGGATCATAAACAGCCTCATATGGCTTGATAAAGGAGCGTGCTACATTGACAAGCAAACAACCAATAAGAAGTTGTGTTGCTGTGGGGTTCGGTTGCACCATCGCCATGTGACATCAGAACACATGATCACATGCAAAAATTACTGCCGTGCCTGCCGGCAATGAGGAGATTATGAATAAAAAAAGGACATCAGCTCGACAGTGTGGCAGTTTTGGTTTCTTTACTTCTGACCAACATCAGAACACCGTTGTGTGTAAGCTTTGACGTCCCAGCCAAGAACGGAAACACAAGAAACTAATTATTTAATCATTTTAATTTCCACCCTTTGGAATACGAAGCATGTTGTCTGCCACAACCTACATCTACCTCACCTCAACAAACAACCCACGTTAGTTTCTACTTCAAATGAACATATATTAAAATTAACTGTTCAAATTGTAAATTGTGTGACACAAATATAAAATGTCTTTGTATAATTGATCAAGGAGCTCTTAAAGTATGTTCATACAACAAACAAACATAATAAATGCATGACAGCTATAATTCTATGTAGCTTCTATTAGCAGATCAACAGATGTGCATTCTTCCAAAAAGAGGCCCAATGTCATGTTTTTCATGGACTGGGAAACAAACCAAAGTCCAAAACACCATAAGCAGGGTTCCCATAACTTTTGACTGTTGAATTTCCATGACTTTACAAGTAGAAGTTTGTGATAACTGAATAAGTTGCAGTCTCATTTAAACTGTCCCGCATATCAGAGCCACAACAGACACGTATGAGTCTGTTCTCTAACCGTCTGATTCATATAGCACACAAAACTGAAAAATGCTTTCTCAATCAACTCAGCACAAATCTGTTTGGCTTGAACTTCCGCAAGTAGATGCACACAGGACACATTATCAGTCTGCGTTGATAGAATGAGCACTTTTGGAAGACAAAAATAGTCACAGAATTTGACCAAGTTTCCAGGTTAGACATATCAAATCTTTAAAAGATATTTCTCAGAGTTTCATTTGAAGCACGTAGCAGAAAGTGAAATGGATATCCAAGAGCAGAGCAGTATTTTTTGCATTGTTTACTGATGTCTGTTAAATTCTCCATAGTGGTGTTTTTTGTGCAATTGTTCCGAGACATGTGCATTATTAATGTAGGGCTGTCTCAATACAATCAAATATCGAAATATTCTTACGATATTGTATCGATACTTAGATCCATCAATCGTGATATATTTATTATATTTTCAGAGTAGTCAGATATGCTTCTATGAGACACAAAAGAGACTAACTAATCCTGCAGGATTCATGGTTTCTCTCATGGATATGCTGGACCTCTCTCATGTGTTTGGATCTAGGGCCGGGCAAAAATATTGATTATCTACTTAATCTTAATTTGTACAATCCCAATGTCTATCCTTAAAATGCCAAGATTGCTTTTTCTACATATCTGCAATTGCTAACAATCAGAAAAATTGTCAGTGGCAGGTAATTTTTTAGATTTCAAGCACCAGTGTTTGAGTGTTGAAGTGGCATAGAAGTTCAGCACAGAGATCTTTTCACTGAGTAAAAGTTGACTGAGTACAAAGACCTGATCCAAACAAACCACTTGTTGATTAATAATGTCTCTTTTAATATCCCTTTGATTAAACTTGTGCAACATCATACCTCACTTTCAGTTTCACTGTAATCAATTGTGCAGTTTTAATGCTGGTGTCTCAGAGGTCAAAATGTGTGGTTTAAAGTGTTTTAGATTGTTTCTCATCATGTGAGCACATGTAATACAGTGAGAACTGGGCACTTTTCAGCTCGAGAGTGAATCTGCACTACATTTACAGATGATTGTACTATATTAAACTGTATATAATGCAGAAAATAATGTATAATATTGCTAAGGGTCCTGAAATTTGAAAGTCCTCCTGATATGCCAAATGTAATGTCTGATTTCACCAGTAAATGTATATCATAGCAAACATTATTTTACTGAATAGTTTAGAAAAATTTAATCAGCGAATACACTATTTTAAAACCTACAATATTCATTTAAAATACATAAAATTTATGTAATCAGTGGCAGTGCACAAGCATATGTATCTAACACAATTATGAATTTTTTGGCTGGGCAGAATTATTAATATTTCTATTCTGGTGTCACTATTGTCCTCTACTGGGCTGATTTTAAATTGTATTTGTCCCACTTACTCTTTAATAAACAGTACTTTTTGTTCTACAAAGTTTTACAAATAATGAAAGGAACTGTTTTGCATATGTACTGAAAGAAACAATAATAATAATAAATTCAACTTTCATGATTCAGGCTTTGTTCAAAGTTTTGTGAGTATAGAATCATGAATTCAGTAATGTAACTCAAACCAAATCCTTACGCACTTTATCGTGTCTGGATTTTTTTTTAAATGTTCTCCCTAATTTGGAATGCCAAATTCCCAATGTGCTCTTAATCACCTAAGTGTGGTGGCGTACTGACTCGCCTCAATCTGGGTGGCGGAGGACGAATCTCAGTTGCCTCTGAGTCTGAATCCGTGCATCTTATCACGTGGCTTGAGCACGTTACCATGGAAACGTAGAGCTTGTGGAAGCCCACGCTATTCTCCGCAGCATCCACGCATAACTCATTAAGCGCCCCACCGAGAGCGAGAACCACACATTATAGTGACCACGAGGAGGTTACCCCATGTGACTTTACCCTCCCTAGCAACTGGGACAATTTGGTTGCTTAGGAGACCTGGCTGGAGTCACTCAGCATGCCCTGGATTATGACTCCAGGGGTGGTAGTCAGCGTCAATAATCACTGAGCTCCCCAGGCCCTATCATATCTGTTTTAAAATTAAAATATATTTATCAAAAAAATTATCAAAGATTAATCGATTATCAAAATAATTATTAGTTGCTGCCCTAGTGACGTGTTTCACAATACATATCGTGTCGTGAGGTGGCTGGCGATACTCAGCCCTAGCCATTATACACTCAATGAGCACTTGATTTGGAGCACCTGTACACCTATTTATTCATGAGATTATCTAAAAAGCCAATTGTGTGGCAGCAGTGCAATGCATAAAATCATGTAGATAGGGGTCAGGAGCTTCAGTTAATGTTCACATCAACCATCAGAAGAATGTATAAAACAAAATTCTCAGTGATTATGACCGTGGCATGATTGTTGGTGCCAGATGGGCTGGTTTGAGTATTTCTGTAACTGCTGATCTCTTGGGATTGTCAGACACAACAGTCTCTAGAGCAGGGGTCAAGAAATTTTTTCACTAAGGAGCCAATCAATTTTTTTTCTGGTTGGTGCCATACATTTTTTGGAAAGAGCCATACCACAAACGAATAATTTACGATTTTTAAAAACAAGGTTTTTAATCAAATTAAATGTTTATATTGCCCATAGACTACTCAAAAACAAACAAATATGCAAAAATTAATAGGTAATATGTTGCAATATGGAATTGAGAAGACGTATTTGTGTGGGTCTCCATAAAATTACTTTTTACAATTACAATTGTTCATGAAAAATGTAACTTCCCTTTTGGGCTATACGATATGTAAAATTTTTTTATGATAATTGCATTTAAAATATCGTGATATCCGATTATATGGCAACCCCCAAGGTCAGTGTTTGCTTTATTGATTTTGCTTTAAAAATTGTATTTAATGAAACACGAAAAATGTTAAAGACATTTCTAAATTCAAATTGTGCTTTAAATGAAACGAAAAAAGCTATTAAAATAATTTAGTGATTAAAAAATCTTATATATAACCACCTCCCCAAATAGAAACATTTACCATCTCCAACGGCCCCATTTGCCATCACGCAAGAATCAGAATGTGGCAACATGTGAAAATTACTAATAGCATACAAATTAAGAACTAAAGACAGTTATAAATGTAAAGATAATTCTAATAATCATCATAATAATAAATAAGTCTAATAAATTCCCTTGTGTTCCCAAAAAATGCTACCAAATGTGTGTTCTTACCAAATGTGTTTGTATTGCTTTTGGTAATACAGTTTATGCTGCCTAAAGAAAAGAAAATAGAACTGAATTTTAGGTTCAAGGTGAACTTGTCTTGTATTATAATTTAATCACATTCATCTTTGTTTCTTTAATACAAAGACACCTGTATACATTACTGAACCTGCAGAGTTGCGTTCACAATGTGTAAGAGCGAACTGCTCTGTAGAAAAAAAGCGAAACTCACAGTACCCAGATAATTTGCTGCATTCTCATAGACTACATTATTCTTGCAAACAGTTTTCAGTTGAAAGAAAAAGGAGTGATACATTATTACATGCACTTGTTCCACGAGACAGGGTCCCGTTGCACACCTCAGAACAAACAGTGATTCAGGTACGACCATTGGCGACTTTTCTTTTGTCTGTTCTCAAAAACATAATAAAGTGTGTTTCTTCAAGCGTGTCTTTTTGACAAACAGCAATTCTTGTCATGTGTCACTCCGAGACGTCTTACAGGTCACCCACCTGTTGCTGGTAGATACGCAAAATGACTTGTGCATTACATACATTTGGACGAGGAGCTCGCATACTGGATTGAGCCTTGTCGAATTTTGCGGGTGGCGGGTGCTATATCACACATAAAAAATAACTTTCATAAAATTGCTTGTAGAAAATGCTCTTAAGAGCTAAAATCAATAGTTATTGGGAAACAAGGCCTAGAACTCTATGCATGTGAGTGTCTTGCAGAAGCGCTTTCATTGCACTCGTGAACAGCGGAGCTCACTGCGCACATATAAAATCAGACACGCATCGGCTGCTTTTATTTCGTGTGTTCTTCAAAATGTAATCACGTTTCGTCAAACATGCAACATTGTGTCTAATTTCTTGTAATATATCACTCCAAGAAGTCTTACAGGTCGCCTTCCACAGTGACTGGTACATCAGCAAAATACTCTGCATGAAAAATTTGCATTTGCACGGGTGTTCATTTCAAACCTTGTTCACCAGGAGCAAGCTGTACGATAAATTTGGAAGAAAGAAAATCAAAACAGTGTCACTGACTTCCAGCTTTGCAAACGCACCCTCAGTTTCTGTTGGAAAAGTATCTCTAGAAAGTTTTAAACATTCTTGTGTTGGTGAATGGTGAGACACCCGGCGAGTCACTTAATTTTTAAGAGCCAATTGTGGCTCGCGAGCCATAGCTTCCTGAACTCGGATCTAGAGTTTTCACAGAATGGTGCCAAAAAAAGAAAGAAAAAAAAAAACATCCTGTGAGCGGCAGTTTTGTGGACTCGTTGATGAAAGGGGTCAACGCAGAATGCCCGACAGAAAGGCTACAGTAACTCATAACCACTCTGTACAATTGTATTTAGCAGAATAGGATCTCGGAATGCACAACATGTCAAACCTTGAGACAAATGGGCTACAACAGCACAAGACCACATCTGGCACATTCTTAGGACAATAGTGCTCCTAAAAGAAGTGTTCAGTGAGTGTATAAATGATTTTTTCCTCCATGTCGGTCTTTTATTATTGAAAGTTACATCTCTGATAACCCCGCCCCTAAACCCCTAGTAATAACGGAAGAAAAATAATAAAAAAAATACAGTGATTTGTCACTTAACATGTCAGTTAGATGTTTATTCCTGTCTAATTGGGTGGTTCTTCGCCAACTGAAGCTGCTATAGAGCCCAGACCTATGCCGTAGTTATAGGTTGTTTGTAGGGTTGCAACGGTATGAGATTTTCACGGATCGATAACCATCTCAGAAAATTTAATGGTTTCATGGTATCACGGTATACAGTATTACACAATTATTATTATCAGTTTCAATGAAACTTTAATGAGTGAAAACATAAGTTAATGTTTTTTTTTGAGAGGTTGAACAAATGCTTTATTATAATTGAAACAGGAAAAAAAAAATGTAATGGCGGTATGTGTAAAAAAAGTCTCTTGAAAATAAATAAGCTAACAGAATTATAATAATAAATTATAAACATGATAAATAAATAGCAAATAACTATAACATGTTATGTAACTAATGCATGTCAGTTTACGTGTTAGCATATCATGTTAAATTAACAACTAAATAAAAAAATAACATCAGCTGAGTGAGCTTTTAAAGTAATGTCCCACGATTATTAATAATTAACATATACAGTAGGTGTGCGACAGCACAGCCAGACTGCTCCTGTCTGTACCTTTAACTCAGTGGTTCTCAACTGGTTTTGCTTCAGGACCAAGATTATACATTGGAAATCAAGTGGTGACCCACAGTAAAAACGTAACCTGTATTTAAATGTATCCTGGGTCATATTTCTTGTTATCTTGCATAAGTTTTGTTCATGGTTTTCAAGTACAAGGACATCAAGGGACATTATTTTTGTTGTTTAAAATCTACAGGAAGTTTTCTCTACCCCCTTTTAAAAATTGAAGAGCATATTTACTTATATGAGCCCATTATTATCCCATTTGTTTCCTAATTTCAAACATAATTCAAAGAGAACATACATGTTACACAGGAGAAAAGGCTCCTCATTACCATGGTTAGGTCACTGTAGCTAGTCTTGAATAACAGTAATAATAAAAACAACAAATTATTGTATTTATGAAAAAATAAATACTAGCTTAAACACATCTTTAAACTTCAACTACATCTTTCACTGTTGATATAAAATGAGGTCTAATAGATTCTATCTTTAGATTATTTCATAAGAAAGAAAATATTTTGTCAAAATATAAGTTACTTTTACTCATGTAAAATTGTAAAACAATTTTGTAAAGGTGATTATGAATAATGAAAAAAATAATTTGCGCATAGCACAGTTTTTCTCTTTTCCTCCTCAGTGATGGAATGTCAGAGCTGCCTACTGTTAGATGGGTTTGACTTGACTTCCTCCATAACACTTTAAACTAGAAAAGTCTCAAAAGAATTGAATTATTTCCAGATAAAATCATTGTCTCATGGCATTAAAAATAGGGCAGATCAGGAGCACATGCTTCACACTCAAAGGGGTGCTGCTGTTGTCATAGGTCTGTCTACGAGAGACTAAACATGAACTAAATATTTTTACAGCATTTATTAATCTTGGTTAATGTTAATTTCAATATATAGTAGTACATTTTTTAAATACAAAAGTTGTACAGGTTAACATTAGTTAATGCACTATGAAATAACATGTATTAACAATTGTATGTTTATTACCTAGCATTACCAATGATTAATACATCTTTCCCTCATCTTTTGGATGTCACACTGTACATTTTGCAAAGCCATATTTTGTACTCACTATTTAGAACAATTTACCTTTTAAATGCCCTACATGGTTCAAATTAATGCATAGAATTTAAAGGTGCACTCAATCACTTTAGTCTTTGTGTCATCTTGGACTTACACTGACACCTAGCGACATGGATGCAACATCATTTAAAATCAATAGTTTTGAGTTTCATATGCCATTGTAGAAATTGAGTATTCACAGTCATTACTTTAATCTATGAGTGAAAGTGTCAAATAACAGGATGGTTACTGAGATTAAGCGAGTAGTATTCAGCTAGTCATATGATTCTAAAATGGCAGCCCCCATGTGCGGACCCTCTCCATGTAAAATAAAACAGCTTTTATAATGTTATTGATATTAAAATATACTGGAATATAGGCTATGCATGTACATTAAAATGTTAAATGCTGGATTTAAAGTGAATTCATTAACATTTACAAACACGCATATGGACACAATTCTTAAAAACTTTTTTTTGGCAACTGACGCAGAAAAGAGAGAAATGTTTAATGTGCGTACTCTGTGAGAAGCGCTCTACAAACAGCGAATCAGAGACAAGCATCAACAGCTTTTCTTTTGTTTGTTCAAAATAACAAACTTGTATTGCTGAAAATAATTTGTTTAAAAATTCCATGACTTTTCCAAAACATTGTTTTACATGAGATTTCAAGGCCTGGAAAACACAATTCTTAAATTCCATGACTTTGCAGCATTTACATGAATGTACGAACCCTGTAAAAATGAAACCACTAGCCCTAATTAAAAACAAAATATAACTTGGGATGTTAGTGGTATCACACAGCTGTCTTCATCACAGGTGCAGAGCAAACACCGCAGTGCTGTAACTGCTACAACTGGCAATAAACATTACCTACAGATATCTAAACTTATATTTTGTTATAACAAAAGCATAACTTTGATGACAATCAAATGCTTAATGCCATCATTACTGTAATCCAGATTCATTATTTGTCTAAATAATTTTTTTAATGATAAAAGGCACAGGAGAGACACACAAGTGTTGAAGGCAAAAGGGACGTACCAACAGAGACTGGTCAAGGGGGGGTTGGCGGTCGTCCTTCTCCACGGTGCGTTTGCAGTCAGAGCAGACATAAAGAGGCAGTTGCAGGGCATTGGGAGATTTGGGCGACTGGGCAGTGCCATTCTGACCGGATCCTCCCACATCCTGAAAGATGGTGTCCTTGCGTTCGCTACGACATAGCAGGCAACGGTCACTTGTGGTGTAGGGGGCCCTCTGGTTCACCCCGAAAGTGAACGGGGTCTGAGGAATGAGAAAGAGAGAAAAGGATCAGCAACCTTTGTAAATGACACTTTTTATTGGAGTATACTGTATACTGTTATAATATACAAATCATACTAAGGTTTTGCTCATGAATATTTATTCATTTGATAATCCCCCACTGCCCAAATAAACAGAAGTTTTTTTGGAATAAAAAAGGACCATCTATGCCAGAAATCACAAAATTGTGTGAAAAAGAATTAGCCCCATCCTGATTTATTCTGTTTTTATGTATCTCAAACAAAAAAAATTCAAAAAATCTACTAAAATGTAATAGAAAACAAAGGCAATTGTAACATAATTTTTTTTTAAAATGATCATGTTATTTATTGAAGCAAAAATGTTATTCAATACCAACTCTGCCTGTGTGAAAAATTATTTGCCCCCTTGGTTACTAAATCCCCAAAATTATGAAACTGCATTCATAATGGGGTTCAGCTGGACTAGACACACCCAGGCCTGATTACTGCCAGCCCTGTTCAATCAAATCAACACCTAAATTGAACTTTTTCAGCAGCAAGATGGCTCTCACCCAGCAGCACACTATGCCAAGGTCAAGAGAAATTCCAGAATTGATTAGGGAAATAGGTGATTGAAATACTGTGTAATAAGTCTGGGAAGGGTTACAAAGTTATTCAAATGGCTCTGGGACTCATTATCTCCAAATGGAGAAAACTTGGAACTGTACTGATACTTCCTAAAAGTGGCCGAACTTCCAAAATTCCTCCAAGAGCACAGTGATGAAGTCGCAAAAAAGCCAAGGACAACATCCAAGGAACTGCAGGCCTCTATTGCATCAATTAAGGTCACTGTTCATAACTCCGCTATCAGAAAGACACTGGCCAAAAATGGCATTCATGGAAGAGTGGTGAGGCGAAGACCCCTGCTAACCCAGAACATCATTAAGGCTCATCAGTTTTGCCAAAGTTTTCACATCAGTGATATAGGTGTTGGATAACTTTTTTGCTTCAATAAAAAAAATATATATTTGAAAACTGTATTTTGTGTTTACTCAGGTTCTCTCTGTTTTAGGTTATATCAAGTTTGAAGATTTAAAACAATTTAGTATGAAAAATACCACAAACAAAATAAAATTGAAGAAATCATGAAGGGGACAAATACTTTTTCACATCACTGAGGTTGTCTTATGTTCCAAATTGCATATAGACTATAAATACTGCGTCCCTCTCTCTCTCTCTCTCTCTCTCTCATGCAGCAGTTTATTGTACACTTGGCTTGTTGTTTAATGCGAGAGTGCGCAGTGAGGAAGTGCATATTTATTGAACTAAAGAAGTTACAGATGTATCAACCTTAATAATAATTATGTTAATTCAACATGCAAATGACGCTATACCGTGTCTCTGTAAGCAAGTGATGCAATAAAACCATCGCTCCCATTTATAATCAACAAGGTTTTCTACATCACAAGCGCATGACGTTCGCGCAATCTAGTTTTGCCTCATGACATTGTGGTAATCCCTCATAATACAGCACCTTTGAAAAGAAAGGCAGAAATAGCTAAACATTTTTGTGTTATGCTACCAGAACTACTGCAGGTTGTAGAGAAATGCTTCAACACCTGTTAATCTTAACATCTCTCTAGACTAGAGCTCCATCTGAGGTATACAGGTATTTTCTCTGCCATGTAAATCAGTCAATTTTAACATATAAATTATGTTATAATATAAATAAATAATATTAATTCTAGACTATTAATAAAATAATTAACCTGAAAATATATTATATGTCTATATATATATACACACACACTGAGCACTTTATTATTCATGCGATTATCTAATAAGCCAATTGTGTGGTAGCAGTGCAATGCATAAAAATCATTCAGATATGGGTCAGGAGCTTCAGTTAATGTTCACACCAACTATCAGAATAGGGGAATCATTTTATTATAGCTATGTAGACATGTCCCATTGACATTCTACGGACGGTAAAGTCATGATACTCTCCTATGATAGAGCCATGGAGGTTGTTATTTCAGTAAATAAAAGAATCTCTGACATTGCTTCCCTGTCAGTGATCAAATTGAATAAATGAGCTCTTAGTGCTATATTATAATACACAAAACAAGCCCAGATGGGGCTTGTAAGAAACATTTTAATTACCACAGAAGCAAGTCAAGTCTTAACTATCACCAAAACACAGAATGAGACGTTTTTGTCTACTCATGATAAGTTCAAACTTGGCACTGATGCTCTGACACGAATCATGAACGGAGGCCTCACGATTGCTCTAACAAAGTGGAGAGTCACAGTCTACCTGCAGATTAATATTGTGGAGGATGAGATATTTAAGGAATTAAATGCCCATGGCAATAAATATGCAACCTATGGAGAAACTAGTTCTTTCAATTAGTCAACCTCCCTCTTTGGGAAATGTTTAATGTTACTTGATTGGCGCTATTTTAGTGCATTTCTTGTGGAAGGCGTTGTTTGGAAAATGTTAATAAAGCATTATTACAAATTGTTTTATTTTCTTTCCCAAGATAGATTGCATTTGAATTTTGACAATAAAATAAATATTATATAGTGTCAAATTTTGCACAAAAATCTGTGATTAATCACGATTAACTACAAAAAATAATGCGATTAAAAATGTGAAAACTGTCAGCACTAATATATATCTTTAATATACATATTATCTGTTTTCAATATATTATATCATAAGGTTGTCCTCTCAGGATTCCATCTGTTTTGCATCCATCTATTTTCAGTGCACTTTGTCAACACCAAATGGACATTTTTAATGTAACCATTGTGAATTGACTTGAACTCTTAAAGTGATAGTTTACCCAAAAATGAAATTCTGTCATCATTACTCGCCCCATGTTGTTGCAAACCTAAATTACTTTCTTCCGTGGAACTCAAAATGAGATGTTAAGGATAATGTTATTTTTAAAGATTCAGTGAATGTGAATGGTGAATAAAAATCTGCCAAAATTCTATCGTGAGTAATGATAACAGAAATGTCACTTTTGGGTGAGCTGCCCTTTTGTTGAAGTATTTTTTAAAGGTATATTTTAAAGGTTTCTGCCAAGAACAAACATGTGTAAATCAGCACATGAATCCATCACGTCTTGCTGGGAAACAAGTAACTGAAGGCCAAAATGAAGGCTACATACTTTAAAAATCATTCCATCTGAATATATTGATGTAAGAATTGAGAAAAGTATGAGAAAAGACAGATTGTTGTAACTGCCCATTCAAACGGAGCGGGGCAAAACGCTCTTAACTCGAACTTGTAGCATTAAAAAAAACACATGAATGAACACATTTGAGGGCATGTAGAACGTACAACTTACTAAAATGCGTCTTCTCTCATGTAATCACCCAGTCTGTAAATGTTGAAATGACAATAGGAAAATATCAAGCTCTGGAACACTTTGGGGATCAGCGCCTTTGCACATTGCATGCAAACACACACACACACACACCAGTGACCATTGCATGCCCAATCTATTCTCGGCAATGGAAGGCTATCCCACAGGTCTACTGTGGTACAAGTCACAGAAAATTTTACTGATGGTAAAGGAATGTCACAACACACAGTGCATTGCACCCTGCTGCATATGGGGCTGCATAGCCGCAGACTGGTCAGAGTGCCCATGATGACCCCTGTCCACCGTCAAAAGTGCCTACAATGGGCATGTTTGGGTTGGAACAGGACATTGGAGCAGTGGAAGAAGGTTGCCAGGTCTGATTAGTACCGTTTTTTTTACATAACGTGGACAGACTTTTACCTGGGGAAGTGATGGTTCCAGGATGCACTGTGGTAAGAGGACAAGCCAGTGAAGGGAGTGTGATGCTCTGTGAATCCTTGGGTCCAGGCATTCCTGTCAAATCTACCTAAAACATTGTTGCAGACCAGGAACACCCCTTCATGGCAATGGTATTCCCTGATGGCATTGGCATCTTTCAGAAGGATAATGCACCCTGCTACACTGTAAACATTGTTTGGGAATGGTTTGAGGAACATGATGAAGAGTTCAAGTTGTTGCCTTGGCCTTCAAATTTCCCAGATCTTAATCCGATTGCACATCTGTGGGATGTGCTGGACCAACAAGTCCAATCCACGGCGGCTTCACCTCGCAACTTACAGGACTTAAAGGATCTGTTGCCAAAGAATCTGAGCCAGATACCACAGGACACCTTGAGGGGTCTTGTAGAGTCCATGCCTCGGCAGGTCGGCGCTGTTTTGGTGGCACGCGGAGGACCAACAGATATGCTGATAGGCATATCCAGATAGGCAGGTGTTCATAATGTTTGGCTCATCTGTGTATATTTTGATATATCGTGCAGCCCTAGCGTATGAATATTTAAGTTACTTGTCTAGACACTACCAGACAGTTACCCAGAGACATCTGGATGTCCTAATTAATGCATTTTAGCATAATTTTGCATTAGGGCTTACTCAAAAGACTTTTTTAGTTGAATGCTGCATTTGTGCAATAACTTTGTTTTTATACAAAGGCAAACTTTGCACTTTTTTAAGATTGACTTGAATGTAAAGAAATGAACAGCAGCCAACTGCAGAGTGAAATGTAATTTGTGCATAATGTTCATTCATTAAGGAGTTTTCGTTTTGATGCCATTATATACAGCATAAATTTAAGAGTTTGATCAGTCAGAAATCACTTGCACCTATTCACCCAAATTATTTCATTTACAAATGCAAGTGTAATGCTCATAATCACATAATCACAAAGATTTTTATCTTAACATTAGGTGTTCTCCAAAGAGTTCTGAGATATGATTTTTTGCTTAATCCCCATTCACAAAACAGCTAAGAGCATGTTTTAGTAATAAGAGGTGGCGTTGACCTTGTTGCTAAGGATGATGTCAAGTTTTATTAGCGCACTTTTAAATCGCCCTCAGTGATTGTCAGACATGGAACCACATTTTTCAGCTAAGACAGACAACAATATATAGAGCAATTTGTAGATCGGTGATTGTCTCAACTTTTTTGCCCCTCGTGAGTTTGCATCCCTGTGAGTTATAACATTTACAAAAACAATGACAGTCGGACCACTGATTTAAAAAAAAAAAAAAAAATCGTGGTATTTCAGCCTTAATACTTTGGGATGTGAATTTTATTGTCAATAATTCAACGATCGTGTCCACATGTAGTATGCAGAAAACAAAGTATCTAGTCATAAAAATAACATTAGCAATAAAACGCAGAATGTCATGGAATATAACATATTAGGATGAAAATTAAAGTCATCAAATTAAAATTGTGATATGTCCTAGTATGATAATTATAATAAAAATTATCTGATTTAATTGAATGAATAAATAATCTGCAAGTGATGCATGCGTCAAAATGAAAGTGTACAAGTGGCTGCTTATACACTGAAAGCACCTCATCATGATCATCATGTGCACTCTTGTGCGTGTGTGATGACAGATCAGAGCACTCTCAAGTGTGCAGCACATATAGACTTTGTATTTATTTAATTAAATCACAGCTTTACGGGAATTGATAAATCACATTAGGCCATGGACCAAACTGCTTATCTGGAGCCAAAACTGCTTATCTGGTGCCAAAACAAAAGCTTGATTTAAATGGATACATGTGTTTTTGATAAAATATTACAGTTGTTGGGTGCAAAAAATATCCTGAAAACGTCTTGGACATTTGTGACTTGAAAAGAGTGGGAACTTCTTTCTTTCTTTCTATCTGTCTATCCATATTTTGCTGTATATCTATCTTTGTCTATCTGTTGTCTGTCTTAGCTGACATATTGCGGTTCCCTCTATACCAATCACTGAGGGCGATTTAAAAGAGCACGCTAATAAAACGTGACGTCATCCATAGCAACGAGGTCAACTCCACCTTTTTTTAATAAAACTTACGTTTTGTGAATAGGTTTTAAGCTCAAGCTCCTATCTAGCCGAACAATAATCATTTTGAGTTTCAATAATGTCTTTTAGTAATTGTAGAGTCGAGGGGTCAACTCTCCGCTCAACACCAGTGTCAAGCGGTGCTTTTAAAGCGTCACTGAGGGGCTAATTTACGAACTTGCCACACAAGAAAGTGCGAGGCTTGCACAATAAACATTGAAATCATTTATTTGGAAGAGAAAAAATTTCAATTGCTTTGATTGCAGAAAGTAAAAAGAGGACTAGTTTATGATTAGGTCTTAGCTTTTTTTATTTTTTTTTTGGTGCATGTAATTACTGTAGTCCAATAACTGGGGTCTCGGCTACTGTGACAATGTTTATGAAGGTATGTACATCTTCATAAATTCTCTCTTCAAATAGATCTTCATAAATTTGGACAGTTTTATTTACAGTATATTTATAGTAGCGTTGTGCTCTCAAAGACATCTTTTGTGTGAGACAAAACGTGTGTGAAAAACACTTTGGTGTGAAGTTGGAGCCGAGGTTGCACTGACACATCAATTCATAGTCTTCAATGTATAAACATCAGTAACTTTTACACATTAATAGCTCTTCCGCCCTTTTATCAAGGTTAACAAAGTAGACTCATATGTTGATGCTGAAGTAAATGAACAACATGCCCCTCTCATTCATTCGGTCAGTACATGTACCAGGTCATTCAGTTTGTTTATAAATGAGAAGTTTCATGAGAGCCGCTGTCATGATAAATTGAGTCCGCCCAGTAAATCGAGTCCCCATGAGGGTAACCGTTTGTAATGCCTGAGCAAAAACCATAAATCATGTTATCGTGATAGCATGTCATTGAAGTCTAGGCTAACAGAAAAACATGACATATCTTTCATTTTACAATCAATAACTTCAGTTATATATTATTATGTTTACCATATGATTTAAAAGACATTAAATGTCATATTTACAGACATAAAACTGCATATACCATGAAGTGAATTTGTAAGTGTGACGAGGAGGGCGGGGCTGGGCCGTGAGTCGGCAAGGCCGGCCCACAATTGGGCTAATCAGCCGAGGAGAGGAATAAGGCAGAATCGGATGCGGTACATCGAGAGAGAGCCACACACATCTGCCTTGTGCGTTTATGTTTGTGTCTTTTAAGTTTTCATGAAACATTATTTTGACTGTTCAGCCGGTTCCCGCCGCCTCCTTGCCCATTTTAAACCCTGTTACAATAACATTTTTAATCAGGCACTGAATAGCGTACCCACTGAGCCAATGGAATCGCTGTGATGTCATATGGGGACTCATTTTATCATGACACCATTTCTCACAGTTCACATGCTGCTGTAGCCAAGAACATGATTGGCTGTATCTGTAACCTATCAAGCGATCAGCCGCAATTGCAGAGCACATGATTGGCTGCTGCTGTAATCAATCATGAGGGTGCAATCACCCTTAACTGCTGATGTTGTTTCACAATGCGCAGCCACCGGCAGTGACAAAACGATAAAAATTTGAGTATTTGACTCCTATTCCGAGTCCCGATCATTACCATGTTTTGTACATGTGACAGAAACCTTGCTAGCAAGTTTTATTATACTTAAATATTTTCCAAGACTTTTTTACAGGACATTTAGGTATTTTTCTAATTCTCCAGGACTTTTCCATGCCTGGAAAACTGCATTGCAAAATTCCAGGATGTGTGGGAACTAGGGCTGGATGATTTGAACAAAACGTCATATTGTGATTATTTTGACAAATATTGTGATTGCGATTTGAACTACGATTATGATGGTAATGTTTTCCACATGTTCAACTGCAAAAAGGCTACTGGGGTTTTCACACTTGTGTGAAAAAAGAACCAAACTGAGACCTTTTTTTCAGTTCAACCACAAACAAATAAACATATAAACAGTGAAACACGTCTTCTTCATATTCAAATGTTACCATCCACCTGTTTTTGTCCATTTTGTGACAGGGTCTCAGCCCACTAATCATCATCATTAGTTTTTGAAACAGTCAACATGAATATTAGGGATGCTCCAATCAGGATTTTAACATCCGATATCGATCTCCAATTTTCTTTTCATCTCATCAATCTATGCTGATCATTTAACTTTTTATCAGCACCTCTGTCAAAACTGATATATGTAAGCTTTCTGCTCAATGTCACTGTTAATTAAATTACCTTGTTGGTAAAACCATAGTTATTGCCTAGATTTTGCTGTCAAAAATATTGTTGGTTGAGTGAATAATGCAATAAACACAAAATATAGTTTTAAAATATAAATGTTACTCTTTATTCTAGGCCTTAAAAACTAGTTGGCTTATATATTTGTTTTTTACTGTATATAATATAGTCCTAAAGAATGAGGCTTAATGTCAAGTTGAACTGATAATCCATTGGTATAATTACATTTCATTATATTTAATTTAGTAATGCATTATAGTATAGTAACTAAATATTTGATATAGATTTATTATATGTACGTTCCTTCCTTTTCATTTTGTTGAATGTTGGTAATATTAATTCCACTTTTACTTGTTTCCACGGGGAGCATGATAAGGGCAAAATGCACTCTCGTGAGGTAAACAAATGACAGGAGAATGGAGGAAGAGAAGTTTCTAGACTCTACAGGTGTTACTGTTAATGCTGTTTGCTCAGCAATCATTTAATAAAGACGTTTGAATTATAACCCATCTTGTATTCTGCGTTATTATTATGATACCTGTGCCTTGCAGAGACTGAAATGCTTCACGCAGGATTCGCTAGTTTAGTGTAAATAAAGCTTTTAGAGCATGTAAGCAAACGGAACCGAACTCTGAGCACTTCTGTTACTCCAAGCATGACAGGGAGTTTTCAAGCACAGAACCGCTCTGAAAACACTGTAACTTAATATTGACTGGACAGAGCAGCGCAAATAAACTTTGAGGAGAGCAGAATATTTATATAATTAAATTGCAGCCCTTTGCACTTTAATAATCGCACAAGGTCATAACGTGGTTTCGATTTTATTTTGATTAATTGTGCAGCCCTAGTGGGAACCTAGACAGACAGACAGACACAGAGAGAGAGAGAGAGAGATACAGGGTTTTCCTGCATAGAGAATTACTAGGTAATTACTAGAGACCTAGGCCACCTCTGTCAAATTTCGTGCCGCCTCTGTCTGTCTACAAAACTCAGACACATGAGACTCCTCTGCAACCCGGATTGAGGTGAGTAACCGCACCACGAGGACCTAATAAGTAGTGGGAATTGGGCATTACAAATTGGGGATAAAAGAATCCCCAAAAATCCAAATTGGGGATTTTTTTTAAGGGGATAAAAAAAATACAAAAAATGAAATTCCAAATTCATCCATGCTACCGTTTTATTGAAATGTGACCAGGGAGTGCAGAGTTGTCAAAGCATCTCTGGTGTAATTGGGTTGTTTCGGTTTGTGGGAGAGGTAACTGCATCTCTAACTAAGTTTACAGTCAAAAAAACACCCACACGATTCAGGCGATAACTTTTTTAAATGTCAACATTTGAATATTTATAATATTATAATATATTATTAAAATACATCGACTCAATAGTGGTCCAGGCGATATACCTATTTAAATAGTCAAAGTCATAATAATATTCTAATATATTGTTTTTAATGTGGATAGATGACAACAGCCATGCTTCAGATTTTCAAAGAGTCAGGGACTTCTAAGCTGTCGTCGCTTTAGGAGCTAAGCATTAAAATGCTTCATGAATAAATTAAATTACAATTTTACGAGTTTTAAAATTAGGAGTGGCACGCCCCTAATTTTTAAGAGTTGCTACTAAATTTCCTCATTATGAGCTACTTTAAGATTTTTTGTGAATACAGGCTCTGATTTGGTATATCCTCAAAATGCACTAATGGCCGTCTACTATAGGAGATCACACTCAAAGACACAGAGTGCAACACTAGTGCTTCAAAACAGACTCGACTTACACCGGATCAGTCTTTCAGGAAATCACAGCTGTGCTGCCATAGAGAGGAAATGCAAATATGTCAGAGGCTCAGAGCACTGCAGAGGTGATGCAAAGAGAGAGATTTGCCTGTTACCTGAAGGACTCCTGAGAAGTCAGCATTCACTGGACCTTCTGAAAATTGTGGTGCGCCATTTACTGGAACCTGAAGAGAAAGATGGCTATAAATCAACTCATTCCAGTCTCAAGGTTATAACCCAGTTATTACAATAATGTAATTACACAGCACGTTTACCTCTTCAGTTCAAAGCAGAAAGAGTGCAAACTAAATTCACTAGTCATAGCTGTCAAATCGAAAGAAAGTAAGCTCTGCAGCAGCAGGCAGCACAGAGTTAAATAAGTTCACCAACAGAGGTTGAACCAGAATGAACCCTTGACAATATCAAACCTTTTGTAGCACAGTCCCTGTTAAATATTCCAGCTGCAATGAAATATCTACTGTATATTATTTTTCAAATACTGCCGCCTCTGGCTGTCAACAAAACTCTGGTGGGTGTCTTTGTGGAAAACACTAACAAATGTTGAACTCGGTGGATTGTCATTTGTAACAATAAGAATAATAACAAAACTTGTGGTCGAATAGTCGCTTGATGTCATTTAACGTAACATGAGATCATATAAACAATAATGATGGCACGCGAGACAAGAGCTGCAGCTCGAAAGTCTTATAGAAACACAGATCACAGCTTGGTGATATATCTTTATTTCATCCTTAATTAAAGTTCATATAATACGGGAGCGTTACATGTAAAAAAGCACAAACTCCGAAACTGTCATTTTCTGCGTGGTCAGAGCTGCTTCAACCAGACGCGGAAAAGACCCAATCTGAGTGGGAGTCGAGAACGGGAGAGATTTAAAGTTCAATCTTAAGTGAAAAATAACACTAAAATTACAACGATAAAAAAAGATTATATATATATATATATATATATATATAGGTTTTGGATAGACTACATTGACAAATACTAAATGTTAGTCAAATATGACTAAAATGTCAACAGTTTTCATTGATTAAACCTACATGATGGATGAAACCTACAAAAATGGAATACAGTTGACTAAATATGATAAAAACTAAAAAGGACATTTGACACAGGACTAAGACTAAATTCAAAAACAGCTGACAAAATTAACACTAGTATTCAGTAGCCAGGTCATTAGGAGTGTATTATGCAAAGCCAAAGTTTAAGTGTTTTTAATGTCACTTTTTTATCAGTATGCTAACACCTCCGCCTCATTTTGAGCCAGGAAAAACCCTGTGATGTCTGTTTTTTTTACTTTCTGACCCCAATTTCTGCAATTCTCCAGCTGTGATCCTTGGAGGTTCTTTGGCCACTTGAACCATCCTCCTCACTGTGCATGGACACTGTATTTTTCCAAGTAGGGTTGGGCGATGTCCCCTAAATTGGCAGTTGACGATGTTGACAGTAAAACATCACGATGGATGATGATATCGTCGGTGGGGGGTTGGGGGGATTATATAATTTCATGTCATTTTTAAATTATATGAAAAATTATAATTTCGTTATTTTACTAACCCAACTAATGACTCGTCGGCGCTTTATCAGTAGGTTGCACGACACGTGAAGCATTTTTTTTTTAGCTTTCACTTAAGAAGAGTTGTGCACTTTTTATTTTAATATATCTCTTTACATAAATACTATTTTCCACTTAAAAACTATAATTTCGTTATTTTACTCACTGATGAGCAAAAGGTCGAGGCAGAAATGACCATGTACCTGCAGGAAATGGCCATTGATGGGGAAGAGGACCCGCTGACTTGGTGGAAAAGCGAACGACAAAAGGTTTCCGTTCATGGCAAGATTAGCACAGAAATATCTGTGCATATGTGCTACCAGTACTCCATCAGAGCGGGTCTTCAGCACAGCGGGTAGTGTAGTTACTCAATCCGCAGCTTATTAAAACCAGATAAAGTGAATATGTTGGTATTTCTGGCCAGAAACATCGAAATTTAAACATGGTCTATGGTGAAAGATATTAGACTTCTTTACGCATTTTTCGCCATCCGTTCTGGAGCTATTCGATTTTGCATATTATTTTTTAAGCGTTCATTTGTGTAGTTCATATGACCACTTTACAATATTTCAATAACATAATTTATTTTGTAGCCTGTGCTGAAGTTAATTGTGCTGCTAATTATAAGTGAAATGTTAATGCCGAATTTCGGTATGAGTGTTGTAGGCCTACCCGTTTTCATGTTCTTTATTTGTTGTTCTTCTATGTTTTAATAAATGTGTGTTATTCATATTCACCTTGTTTCTTTCATTTGATTTGACATTATGGATTTATGGCCAAGGAAATTTTTCTTTAAAAGTATTAACCAGACAGAAGTTATTTGACGTTCGCTGGTCTGGGTTTATCTTAAACTGCCGCTTCAGTGTATACAAGAGCTATGTGACAATGAGCAAGATTTTCTGAGACACTACAACTACTAATAATTAATTAATAAAGGCTATTTTCTTGTAGCCTACAACATAAAATATTTCAATCTAAATGTACAGTGTAAGCCATGTAAAAAAAAAGACAAGAAGCTAACAATGTCAAGATCAATATTTGTGCAGCCTGCCTGACACGGTATTTTCACAGACCAACACGTCACGTCTCTGGCATATACCACAGTATTTAAAATAGCATATATGCATTAGTTATATTCTCAATTTAATTTACAGAGCAATCCCTGCAAAGTTTTTAGGTTAACTATAGAAGAGACTAGGATTAGTGAGTCACACTAGCAAGACTCGCAAAAGGGGGCGTGGCATCACGATGGTGGCTCTACATCGTGATGTTGGTCAGCCATCACGATGGACGATGATATAGTCCATCGGCACAACCCTATTTCCAAGCCTATTCTAAAGATCCTTAGTTGATTGGAACTTATATAATTATTGCCCTGATGGTGGAAATAGGCATTTTCAATGCTTTGGTTATTTTCAGACACTTTTTTTATTTATTTTTTTGCTGCACATCAGAAATATATTCTTTAGTCTAATCCACTGTGATTGATGATTAAGGAATTTGGCCTGTATGTTACCTCATATTTATAACATGCTGAACAATGTAATGTTCCAAGTCACCCAGGTGCACTAAAAATTTCAAATATGAATGGGAATAAACTTCAGATATAATTTACTCATAAGAATTTCTAGGGGTGCCAATAATTGTGGCCAACGTGTTTTGGAGAAATATATTTTTTTCACAGCCTTCTTTGCTCGTATTTTCCAATGTAGGGATGGATCGACTAGGAAAAAAGTAGAGATGCACCGATCGAACAGCCAGGGACCAGAATTAGCCGATTTTCCACATGCTCGGCCCGGACCGGTAACCGGCCGGTCAGCCTCACGTCTTACCGATTCCAAGCCGGTCCGTTTTGTTGCCAGCGGCGCAGGCAATAACGTCACAGCCGCATGTAAACATGTCATTGCCGTGGGAGATCTTCACTGTGTGAGTGAAGAATGTATAAAGTTCGAAATGTGTAATAATTGTAAGGCCAAAGTAAACCGTGGGGGAACCACCACAATAACTTTCGGATCAACAAACCTAATTAGACATTTATAACACCATCACCCAGCTGAAAATGCCAATTTTAAAAAAGAAGCTAAAAAGTGAAAGCGGCTAAAGCTAGCCAGAGCTCAGAGCCAGCCACAAGTCAGCAGCCTCTCCTATCATTCCTTGGTATGAGCAGCGAAAATACCAAAGCAATTACGAGGAAAATTATGGAATTCATGGCCCTGGATGACCAGCTGTTCTCCATAGTTGAGGAGAGAAGGATCAGAAATCTGATACATTTCCTCGATAAAGAGTATGAGGTACTTTCCGATATCACGTTGCCCGAGTTGTTTAATCTCGTGTCATGTAACACACGCAGCCTGTTATCTGTCAACATTTGGGTACACAAACCGGGGGAGAAGGGAAGGGGGGTGCTGGATGGCAGAGGCAGGCTATATACATACAAATTGTGCCGTTGTGATTTAACGTAATTTATCCCACCGTGTCCGATATTAAAATCAGTGCGACACACATTGCAAAAGGCGTGGGCATTGTCGATATGGCTTCGGGATATGAAATTCAATTCTTCCATCCAGCTGTTGTTAAATGTACATGTATATTTAGTTTTTTTTTTCACCGGAGCACCAGCTGAGTCTTCTCCTCCCCTCTACCAGTGATGCTTGATTTAACATCCCGTGTCTACTGCCTGCGCAGATATCAACAGCGCAAATGGGTTGTAGGTTGCCAGATTGTGGTCATAAATTATTTGTAATGTGTATGATGTGTCGATTGTGTGGGTAGGATGCGTTTCATTCAAGATCTGGCAACTGGACCACCTTGGAATAATATATTGATGTGATTATTCATATAACGTGGTTTGGGCCATACAAATTACGGGAGTTTTTTTGGGAGAAATAACAAAATGGGAGACTCCCGGGAAAAACTGGAGTGTTGACAGATATGCAAGCCGTTCCCGAAGCAGTGCCCAGTTTTACAACTGATATTTGGACATCTAACGTAAGTTGAGCATATTGGAACCTTCAGTTTTTCAGATCTTTGGAATTGTTTTGTTAGACAAGTAATAAAGAGAAAAAGGTCCATTTATAAAATAGTGGAAAATGACATCTGTTATATAAAGCAACTCATTTGCAGTTAATTGTTATTTCTACATCTTTCTAGTCACAGAGCACTTTATTTTGAGAGTTGTTTAAGAGAGAGAAGATCCTGTAACTTAGTGCAGTTTGGGGGAAATTGTAATGTTTAATAATTTATTTATTATGAAAATAAAATTTAGCATTGAAGAAAGGTAGATTTTGTTTGTATATGCAGTCAATAATAGTTCTTAGAAAGAAAATCTGAAAAAAAAAAATCGGTATCGGCAGGTCACACTTTCAAAAAATCGGAAATCGAAATCAGCCAAGAAAATTGCAATCGGTGCATCTCTAGAAAAAAGTTTCTCAAATATTGCAATTTGATTCTACTGTGTTCCTTTGCCTGCAGTGGACAACACTGAAAAACTGACAATACAAAAAACGGCTATAGAATACAATGTATTGTTTACTAACATATTATTGAACATAAGCAAATCATTGGCATACAGTTCACAGCAATCCATTTCGCAAGTGAATTTGTCAATCAGTTCGAGATTTATTATGAGGGCTTGTTTAAGGACCCGTAAATTTCAACAAGCATCAGACATGCTTGAGTAGCATCTCGGGTGTACTGCGTCATAAACATAAAATGTTTAAGTCACTGTGTCAATTTAAATATAGTTTAATACTTAGAACGCATCTAGAGATCCCTTAGTTCGAATTTGCGCTCCATCAAATGTTTTGAACGCAAGAACGTAACAAATGTCTGTTTTGTGCTCTCTGGTTGTTTTCTTCACTGTATAAACTGCGCGTTGCCACACAGCTGAAATTTAAATTACTGCCCTCTGGAGTAAACAGGTGGTACTACAACCATGCATTTCTCAGGAATTTTCCTTATTACAATCCGGGGGCATTGCGATTAATTGTGTTAATTTTTTAATCAAATTAATCGCACTGAATTAACGTAAAATTAATCGAATATATATATATATATATATATATATATATATATATATATATATATTAGGGATGCACTGAAATTTTTTGTTTTGGCCGAAAGAGAAAAAAGGCTGAAAATATGAGCCGATATAAATGCCTCCCTGACCCTCAGTGCTCAGGTTTCACTCTCGATCGATATAATCATAAATCTCGGCACTGCCAAGCAAAGGCCGATGTCAGCGGTGTGGAAATACTATATAATACTAATAAGCAGTACTGCCGCAACCTATACGCATACTACGCAGTCTGCGTAGGGCACCATCTTTACCTAGGAGGGCACCAGATCCAAGTCCACCGGGTGCCCTTCCTCGCAAGTTATACGTTATTCAAGGACCTGAAAGCAGTTGTGGAACACAGTCGATCGCTTCACCCTCATATCATGTGAACGCGACAATCCTCTTGACTACTGGCACATGAAAAAATATTGCTTTCCATTGCTTGCGTGGACTGCATGCAGGTATTTATCTGGCCAAGCACCAGCACAGAGAGAGAGAAACTATTCAGTGCAGCATCTCATGTTCTTGAGTTGCCAGAAAGCTGAGCAACTTTTGTTCTTGAAGTGAAACCTGACACTTTTACTTAAATAGAAAGCAGTCCAATTTGCTATGTGTATAGCAATTACATAAAAATTTGTTTTGCCCTGCAAAGCTTTGTTCTTCACTTGAGGCTACATCTGTCATTTACAGCTGAGTTTGGTTTTAGTTCAATTACTGCTGTTTTACACTGTTGTTTTGCACAATAATTTTATATTAAAGTATAAATACGTTTACATAAACAGAATATGTAACAGAATATCCGGGTGGCGCCACCCAGATTGAGGCAAATCACTACGCCACCATGATGACTTAGAGCGCATTGGGAATTGGGCATTCCAAATTGGGAAGAAAAGGGGAGAAAAAAAAAGAAAAGGAATTGGCAAATGGAAAAAATAGTCAAAGTAAATTGAAAATGAAAACAATAAAAAACATTGGCAAATGGATGAAGAAAACCAACTGGCAAATGAATGAATAAAAGCAACTGCCAAATGCTTTTTGTAAAACACAATTTAAAAAGTGCATTTTAAAATGACTTATTAATGTGTTACTTTATTGTTACATTTCATTGCATTTTAAACATGAATTAAACATTATTTATTAATGCACAATTTTATTGTTAAAAATAATTACATTTATAAACATGAATTAAATAAACAAATGTATATCTATCTATTTGTCCATTAACTGGTTTATACTTTATACAATTTTATGTTCAAAATAATAGATTGATCATTTATTTCTTCAATCTTTTTTAATTGGCACGCCGAGGTTTCCATACAAATCAAGATCGCGATACATCAGGAAATCAATATTCTACCCGCCCCTATTTAATACATGATCAAATAACAATTTGAATACATGTTTTACATGTCACTGTAAAGCATGGCAGAATCCTTATTGTTTTTTGGAGTAAAACAGATTAACACAGGCCCAAAGTTGTTTAACATATCGCCAGCAGGTAATCGGTGGATCAATAAATCAATGCTTGCGAGACAAATAACATCATAGCAGGATGTATCCATCTATACCTAACTGACCTTGACTCTCCTAACTGCGTCTGGAACTGCTTTACATGACAGGGCCACAGTTGTCTTGGGAACAGGTTAATATGACGTCTTGAGCGTTCTCTTGTTTAAACCCCAAACAATATCCACTCATGACTACTACATCCTGTACACAAGCTCTGTACAGTTGATCACATGCAGCTTTACTTAAATCAGTTAAATTTAGCTGTCAATTCACATCAAGATCGGAATAGACACTGACAAGACTAATTTCAGTGAGGGTCAACAAGCTTTCTGTATTTAGTTGCTAGCTAGTGTAAGGCGGGGTGCCAAGGTGTTTGTATTCAAAGGACAGAAGTCCCCAGGGAGGCAAAGAGCAACCATCTCACACACAACTGAGCAAAAATTGCCTCACTGTTGTCTTTCCACATGTTCCCTCTCCTCCTCCCCCTCCTGTCCCTCTCAGCCCAAAATCACCTTAAAACACACCTTAAATCTTTTAGGTAGCAAATGTCTAATTACATGTCTGAATATTCATGATTTATATCTTTGAAAAAGTTTCAGTGTAGTCTCATTAACTGTAATATACATAACACAGTTTTGAGAATTTAGAGGAATTCTGGAGGCGTGCATACATCCTGTATAAAGGTAAGGTGTGACCCTAGGACATCCAAACCTATTAATCCCCAAATTCTTATTGTCATTCCATTTGGTTGTGGTCTGGGTATTTAAGGAAACTTAGTTACAACTAACATTGTTCATTAGAATTTTCTGTAGCCAGAAATCCCTGTGGTGCATGAACTACGTACTTTGCTGAAGTCAGGTATGCATCGGTCACTCTTAAGATTCATCTTTGACGATTAGAAGTTTTGTATTGATTATTTCTGAATTGATTAATTATGTAATTGGCTTGAAACATATTTACCTGACTAATTAAATATTAAACTTGATTCCATTCGGACTTACCGGTATTCTGATTGCCTTTAGTAGACTGTTAATTTCTTCTTACCGCAAATCTGTGATCAGGGTTATTACATGCCAAGACCCAGTATTTGATGGAGCAGGGAGCACATTAAAATCTTAGCTTTCTGAATAGCTATTTGGCTTTAAGGTAATAGTAATAATAGGGGTTAAGTGTAATAGTCTGTGAAGACTAGCGAAAGTACAATTTGGGACAATTTAATGTTGATTGACCCATCCAAATAGTATTAGGCATGGCCCTTGTTTAATGCTAATATTATTCTAGTCAAGTGTAATTGGAAATTATAGAACTAAACAACTACTATTTGGGTAATGGTATGTTGGTCGGCCTTATTCAAATAATATTAGTCATTTATTCTGTCTAGCAGTGTTTCCCATTAATTACCTCGACTGTGGCGACCCGCCACAGTTTCATACTTACGAACTGAAATAATTTTTACACTTCTCATAATATCATAAAATATCTATAGCGTTGTGTTTTGTGCTGATGCTTCGCACAGCGTCTCTAACTCCCAGTAAGCATTTGAGCAGCAAGTTAAGCACAGGAAACCGCTTTGCTTAATTTCTTTGCTGGCTCAAATTTTTACCACAGCACAAAGTTCTTCATAGATCTAGCCTCTTAATTTTGCTCTAAAAGTGCACCAGATTGATGCATTTAACTTGGAAATGACCAACATTTTCTTACAGGGGACCCCCTACAGTGGCACAAAATCCCGTGGTAATCACTGTCTAGAGGTAATTTTAAGTTAATTAAGTATATATAGATTTATAGAAACAAAACAAATCTACTAATTAGGAATAGATAAGCTACGGTAGAAATAAGTACTTTAGTATTAGTCGTTTACCTCTGGCTAAAGATCAAACTGACAAATTTGTGACCGGGGGACCCATGTACGTGACCGACACGAATAAGCCACAGAATTCCGAATGCACAAGTGCAATTTAAAAAGTATAGTAGGGCTGCAACAACTAAGCAATAAAATCGATAATTATCGATAATGGAAATCATCGACAACTGATTTCATTATCGATAAGTTGGATATTTGCAATAAGCATGGAGAAGCCCCGTCAGTGACATCACTTCACTTCACAACCCAGTGAAAAATGTGTTGCATGATGAAACTCACTTGAAAAAGACAACCCAAGTTGTCCACCTCATGAGAGCACTTTATAAACATTTCAAAGAAGATCGTAATAAGCAATTAAGCATAAAGTTTAATGTGGAGCGGTTGCTGCATCAGATGCCTTTACAGAGCGATTGTGCTGTTTGATGTGCTGAAGAGATGTTTCTCTCCAGCGCATCACTTACATTTTACTGCTGTCTATGTTTTATAATGTAAACAAGTTAAGAATTCAAAATCAGCCGCGTATTTCACAAAACTGTTTGTTCTTATCACAAATGAGTCTCCGAGAAAGGGAGCGCAATCATATTGATTAAACTGTCCAACATCATACCGTATTTTCTGTTTCAATGTAATCAATTGTGCAGCTTTCATGGAAATCAGACTGACCTCTCAGCAGTCAAGGTGTGCTGGTTTTCAAAGGGTTTTCTCCTGCCCATGTAAGCGCATGTAATACAGTGAGCACCGGATGAGTTTTTTCAGGGTGAGAGTGAATTTGCACAGGATTGACGGATGATTGTACTATATTAAACTGTATGTAATGCTGAACATAATGTATAATAATGCTAAGGGCCCTGTATTTGACAGTCCTACTGATAATGCCACATAATGTAATGTCTGATTTCACAAGTAAATTTATACAATTGCAGTTATTTTGTTGGATAAACACACAATTTTTTGAAAAGAATAGTTTAAAAACATGTAATCGGTGAAAATACTATTTTAAAAATGATAATATAAAAATACTTAAATGTATATATTCAGTGACAGCGTACAAGCATACTGTATGTAACAATGTATTTTTCAGTTGGGCAGAATTATTAGCATTTCTATTTTCGAGTCACTATTGCCCTCTGCTAGGATTATCTTTTTTCCCCACTCCATGCATCCCCTATGGATCATTTTACTCTTTAATTATGAGCAATGTTTGTTACGTTTTACAAGTTAAGCAACTATTTTGCATATCCTGAAAGTAATAATAATTATAATAAATTTAAATGTAACCTTTTATGATTCAGGCATTGTTCAAAGTTTTATGGGAGTATAGAATTGTTAATTCAGTGTTATAAATCAAACCAAATCCTTATGCCCTTTATCATTTCAGTTTTTTTTTTATTTATTTTTTTCTCCCCAATCCGCACAATTCCTAATGTGCTCCAAGTCCTCGTGGTGGCGTAGTGACTAAATCTGGGTGGAGGAGGACGAATCTCCGTTGCCTCCGCATCTGAGACCTTCAATCTGCGCATCTTATCACGTGGCTCATTGAGCGCGTTACCTTGGAGACACAGTGCATGTGGAGGCTTCACACCATTGTCCGCGCCATCCACGCACAACTCACAATGTGCCTCACTGAAAGAAAACCACATTATAGTGACCATGAGCAGGTCACCCCATGTGACTGTACCCTCCCTTGCAACCGGGCCAATTTGGTTGCTTAGGAGACCTGGCTGGAGTCACTCAACAACACCCAGCTACAGGGATGGTTGTCAGCGTCTTTACTCACTGTGCTAACCAGTCCCCCCGACAAATCATATTTTTATCTGATTAATCATAGAAATAATAGAACATTAACCGATTATCAAAATAATGGTTAGTTGCAAACCTAAAGTTTAGAATTGACTAGAATAATAAGTATCCAAATCTAAATAAGATCTCAATTAATAATCAATAATAATTGGAATCTCAACCTAAATCCAAAGTGTAATATAATTGGAGTCAGATTAAATGATTAATGGAGTCAGATTTAGTTTTAACTAACTCAAATAGTAATGACGCTACAGCCACATGCGCACAAAAAAGACGAACAAACAGAAACCTTCACAACTTCGCTGGATTCAGTCGTTGGGCCAGTGAGGTGGCATTTATACACTAGTCTCAAGTATTGCAAAAGAATACATATGAGCCTCAAACTGTTGCGAGAACATGCCATTACAAAATTGTTGATAAATTTGAATTCAATGAAACATTCTCCATTTAAACACACAATGTTGTACTGTCCGATGGCTGAAACTGCATTAACTTAAGTCGGCGCTGTTGACTTTCTGCAAGCAAAAGAGCTGAAATTCAGTCTAATCATGAAATGGTCTCTTTTGCTCATGTCATCACAGAATGATGATCCTGTTAAGCTACATATGTGATTTCCTTGGAAACTGAAGGGTACCCACAGAAAGAATATGCTGCTGACAAACACTGAACACTGGACCTTGTGATGAGAGTGAAAGTTCTAAGTGCTCGACCAGACCAACGGCTAGACAACAATACACAACTGTAACAAGAGGAAAGCAGTTGAGCAAATGAAGTTGTTGTGGTTTCTGTTAGTGTATTCTAAGAGATCACATTTGAGTCAGATCATATTTACTGTATGTCCAAAACATAAAATTTGCATAAGCCCCATTTCAGAACCACTGATAGATAAATTAAAGGATTTGTTGACATAAACTGTTGCCTAGTTCCAAGCACTTCCTGTTTGCACGCACTTGACACTTTAATAGAGTTCAAAGGGGCATCTGTTACTAGCAATTTCGTTTAATAACTTAACAATATCCCTTGAAGTCTGACATTGTTTATTTATCTGTTCAACAAAGGTGTAAAGTGACTAATTAAACCTTAATTTACAAAACACAATGTGGGCTTTTAACCGTATAAGTACAAGGTGACAATACTGTGAACTGTGGATGGTAAACAGTGATCCTTCCAGCATAAATACTGAATTTAATCGATGTTTTAATTAAAGGAGGATGGAAATTTGATCTTTTTATTCAAATCTATCTACAGAAACATCAGAACTTCACTTGACAAGTTAGCTTCACATCATCTCTAAGTAAAAACCATAATCATGCAAACTTCCACAACAACTGTACGTTAGGATGGTACGTTATGCTTATGCATGGAATCACTCTGAAATGTGTTTTAACGTGTCTTTATTGTTTTTCTCACACATTTCTGTAATCAGATGAGGAATCATTTAAGATTACAGCTTTAGATCAGTATACTTCAGCTTAGGCTCCGTGTAGACGCGAGATTAGCTACTAGAGATCCCCAAGGCCTCAAATGTCAAGGGATCTGGATTAAACAACAACGTATTTGAGCTCTGATGCACCATTAAACGCTCCACATGACCCAGCCGGTGCTCACCTCTCCGTTGAGGCTGGGGATGGTGCTCAAGTCTCCGTGTGCGGTGCCGCTGTAGGGTGTTGGCAGAGCTCCGGCCTTCCCTGTGCCGCCGCCCCGCTTATTCTTCCTGCGCTTCGCTCCGCGTTTGGCGTCAGTAGGACTCATTTTTACCCACGAAATACACAGACAGCGTTCCGTCCACTACCAGCAGGGTCTAGGGTACAGCGACAGCGCTCGCGCTGTTGGTACAGGTGACGTTTAGGTGTTTTAAACAGATATAATGTAAGAGCCTGCCGACCTGCTCAGAGTGTAGCAGACTTCAAATTCCAATATGGCCGGCTCAACAGGAACTGGCCAATAGGGTTTACGTCATGACGCCATTGCGTATTAGGGTTTATGGGAAATTGAGTTTTAATATGTCACGTCACGTGTCATGCTCATTTCGAAATGGCATACTAAGACCCTGTTCAATACCCCCACTTGCGGTTCTGGTCATGCCTACTTACCCACTTGTCACGTATTTCCGGTGTTTGGCCACTAAGTGTGCACGTAGACGTGAAGACTGCGAGTGTATGTATGACTTTTGATTGCAAGTTGGGACACTCCTAGACTTAACGATGTTGGTGCTGTTTTTTTGTTGGCGCTGTTTTTTTCCTTTTCACTCAGCTTAAGACTGATTGTTTTTGGTAGCAGTGACTGTTATAGCCTCCTTAAAATAATAAACAACTGAACATTTTACCCATCTTTTCATTAATTAATACACTACTGGTTGTTGGAAGTGTATTGTGCTGTAGAAATTTTGTAAGTAAATTTTTTTATAATGTTTATTGTCTGAAAATAATTGTAAAAGTTAATTATTTTTTTACTCATTTAGATTTTTAATACTTCGCACATTAAAAAAATGTTTAACTGTATAAATTGCGTCGTCCATAACTACTGTAAAATATTAAATATAAGCAATTTCTTTCTACTATGTTACTCAATACACAGCATAAAACTTAATTAAAAATAAAAACTTTATTCTATGAACCTGTGTGATTCATTAATATCTACTAATACAAACCATTTAAATTATATGCTTTGGCTTGTCATTTATTTCAAATGACCAAAGACTGCTTTACACAATTTATCGTTTCATACAACAAATAAAAAAGCATTAAAACCTATATTTAAAATACATAAAGAGAACGAACCTGTGGTAGTAGTTGAAACATTTTTTATTTTAAAACAACATTTTCTAGACACTGGCTGATAAATGACCAAAATGAATGACAAGCTGTATTAGGCAAGAACAAACAAAAGAAGGTGATTACTGGGTGAGAAGGATAAAGAGGTTTATAAATATACATATAAATAATATTTTGTAATTATGATGCTGACATTAAGATATTACACATTATATAGTGTTGAATACTTTAATTTATGATAAGATAAAACTCGACTCGACTACCGCCACTTTTGGGCCAGTTGCTATGTAAAAGCCGATTTCTGTTCCCAGTCCAGCCCTGGATAGCAGTATCATTTGTGCACGCAACTTTCGAATTGTAAAAAGAAATAGCTGTGCGGAAACAACTCCGTGGTAAAAAAAACAAGGTGCAGACATTCCTCTCATTAGCAACGAACGAAACGAAAAAGTCTTTCAGGAAGTGTCTCAGCTGTTGGCCGCACAGCTGAGACACAGCTTCCACCGGACCTAACAACAGTGTAGGGAAAAGTAAAAAAAAAAACCTTAAAAGTGACTACAGAACCATCAAGGAAAAGTGGAAGTGGTTTGACCAAATGGACGCTATCTAGACCGGCGAGCAATGGGAGGGAGAGTGCCCACGTTGGAGGATGGTACATTTTGTTACGTTAACTCTATACTCTGCTTGATAGCTTCACTTTATTTAGTTGATCAGCTACTGGAAAGCTTGCTTCTAAAACAACCAGGCCAATTTAACTGTTACAT
This sequence comes from Xyrauchen texanus, assembly GCF_025860055.1. Lineage (NCBI taxonomy): Eukaryota > Metazoa > Chordata > Actinopteri > Cypriniformes > Catostomidae > Xyrauchen > Xyrauchen texanus. The sequence continues at coordinate 17,178,234 of NC_068280.1, forward strand.
TTGTGTAAAACCATGCAACAACTACTTTATGCAGCACAATGAGCTAGTAGCTAAGAGCTAGCGGTCATGTTATTGTTTTGTGTTGCGTTTAAGATGATGTCATGGCAGTAGAGGTGGCACAAATATGACGATCAGCCAATAATCCCACATTGAGGTGGCACTAAACAGCAGTGGAAAGCAAGCTCAGAAAAGTAAAGCGAGTAGAGTCAAGTCTAGTCAAACTATTGCCATTAGTCTGAAAACCCGCTCCAAAGCGGTTTTCGCACTAGCTTGTGGATTTAAGGTCACTGAACTTTGGCATGTTTTAGATATGGAACAGTCTTGAACACTTACTTCCTGTCGCGTGCACGTGCACTCAAGTGGCCAAGATCGCAAGTGTGGGTATTGGGACAGGGCCTAAGCATACCACCCTTTGGGTGCTTCTCATTTCTAAAATTGAACATTATTATTTTTTCTCAACTTTATTAAAACTTTTCATATAACAAACAGGCATTATCATTGTTAAACCCATCAACAATAAGTCCAAGCAGCATATCATAAACACAAGAAAAATAGTAATATAAATAAAATAATACCAAAACATGTAAAGCAAATTATAACATAGATTAAATTACATTACAGGGGGATTTGTTAAAGTTTCCATATATGTTGCCATTAATTTAGAGAGTTTTAAATTGCTTTAAAGATTGAAATGAAATTTTAAAATAATTTTAAATGCCTCAAAACATGGAGAAACGTCAACAAATCTACATTTGTTTAAATAAAACTTGGCTACAATCAACAAATTATTACACAAAAATTAAACATCTTTGTTTTGCATAAAGACACCAAATTTAACTATGTGATAATCAAAGGCAGTAATTACATTTTCTGTCTTCCACCACTCATACAATCTGTCCCAAAATTACTTAACAATAGTACAATTATAGAAAAGATTATCTTTTTGACAGAATGTACATACATTACTATACAAATTAAATCTTACTCTTAGATATTCATTACATGGATAAATGTAATAATTGTTTTGAAGTGTACTCTTTCATATTAGGTAACAAAGGAAATGACACATATCTAGTTCTAACTTTGATAGTGTCAGCTTTTGAAAACCTTTGAGATAAAAACTTTTATTTTAACAGGAAGAGGAAAATATTATTTTGTAATTAGTGATCTCAAAAGCTTGTTATTACATTTATCATCCAAGAAATTATAATAGTCAATCAACAAATAACAGATGTAGGTATTACAGAAGAATATTGTAATATACCTTTAATTAGATTCCTCAAAAGAATATTGCTAAATCCAAATGACATTTTATCTTAGATTTATTGTAACTTAACATGTTACCATCTTCATCCATTGGCATTACAGAGCAAACTAATTTTTCAAACTAGTCTTTATAAAATAAAGATTTCCTCTTGTGTTTCCAAATTAGAATTATGTGGTGTAAAATTATGCTTTTACAGCATTTTCCAATATAGTAACACCTGCATATGAAAATCAGATAACTTAAAAAGCAGTTTTATTGGGTAAAATTGTGCATTCTAGTTTTCTTTCCTCGTTTCATAGCTCCACCCTCTTATAAAACAAAGAAAGGATGCAATGAAAGGATGCAAGGACGGAGGAAAAGAAGCCAGATGTACTTGTAAAATGAAATGTCCTGCTCACTCAAGCATCACTTCAGATAGAGGACTTCACGGACCTGCTTGGATCAGAACACCCGAGGTCCAACCTGAGACCCGTGCAGGTTCGGATCCAAAACTTTGACGAGTGCCTCGGACACTGGTCAGGACTGATATTAGTAGCCTCGGGACTCTGGTCATTTTAAATAAATGTGCTTTTACCAAATGAACCAGATAAGACCCGAAATCTTTTAAAATATGTTAACTTTTCATGATGTTATAAAACATATTAAATAATTATATGATGTTATTATCTCACATTCTCAGTTCTCAGTCAATCCGCTCTCCTGTTTATCAACAAATAAAAATTTCTCAGTTCCTTAATTTTTTTCACTCTTCCTAAAAATATTTTTCTCTCTTCAAAATAGTTTTTTTCTTTCTCTTCAAAAAAATGCACGCGGTACCAAACTTGGCCACCAGGTGCCACTATCAGTAAACATGTAATCTTATGCTTTCTCTGTTGCTGTATAGTTGAATATTACATTTATTATTTATTTAAGGGTTTGCAAACCTTAATCAAGACAAAATCAAGTTTGATATGGCATTCGTTGTCATGTAACAACTTGATTTATTTTTTTGTTTGAAATTGTTCAAACAAACACTCGTATTCCGTTTGCTCAGTGTTACATCATCTGGTTGAATGTGCGTTTCGTCTGACTCATGCATTAACATTACCAGATGAACCCCTAACACCTGAGAATTAATCAAGTTTTTAAACTACTACTAATAATTTCGCCATGTTTCCCGTTTACCTCGATAAATTCCTTCGCTTCCACCAAGTAGTCTAACACTGAGCAAATGGAATACGACAGCATAAATCCAGTTGTTACACGACTATGAATGCCATATCAAACATGTGTAACCTGATTTTGTCTTGATTAAGGTTTGCAAACCCTTAAATAAATAATAAATGTATTATTATTCAACTATACAGTATAGCAACAGAGAAACATTAAACGCACAAGATTACATATTTATTGATAGTGGCACCTGGTGGGCAAGGTTGGTAGCACATGCATTTTTTTTTACAGTAAGAGAGAAAATAAATGTAGGGAGAGAGAACAAATTAAGACTTAGGCTCAAGAAGGAGCTGAGACATTCTATATATATATATATATATATATATATATATATATATATATATATATATATATATATATATATATATATATATCTTGCGGTTCAGGGCTTCCTTATAAAGGAGCTAATTCGGTTCGGTATATAAGTCACGGAAGAGGAGAGGAAGAAATTTGAGGGTGAGTATAAAAGTTACATGCTAAAACGTCGTTGGAAAATTTAAGTGTTGACCGCTATTCAAGTTTTGTATTAAACTCAACTAAACAGTTAACGGCACATAACCTTGAACTTGTAACTAAGCCCAACAGAAAAAAAAATTTGTTCTTTGAGAAAAATGACTTTATTCATCAAATAAGAGGAGACACTGAAACGGAAGGGTTGTTTACACTTTTGTGTTTTGGCGAGCAAGTGGGGCCCATGAAAGTTACGTTTGGTACGCTTATGCTTATCTAGCCAGTTTAGTATATTTACAACTCTATTTTTGAATATAGGCAATTTATTTCTACTTTATTTAATAGTCTTGTAAAGTGGTTATACAGGTTAGAGAGAAAGAGAGTGTATGTGTGTGTGTAGAGAGAGAGACTTTGTGTAGAGTGCGTGTGTGTGTTTGTGTATGAGTGTGTGTGTTTGTGTGTGAGTGAGAGAGAGAGAGTGTGTGTGTGTGTGAGAGAGAGAGAGAGAGTATGAGTGTGTGTGTGTGTGTGTGTGTGTGTGTGTGTGTGTGTGTGTGTGTGTGTGTGTGTTTGTGTATGAGTGCGTGTATGAGTGAGTTTTTGAAATCCCCAAGATCCCTGTAGATGTTCAGACTAAGCAGGACAGAAAATAATGCAATATTTCTGCATCAGATTGAATAAAAATCACATGAACACTGTATGAAAGCATTGCTCAGTTTAAGATGCAAACATTCTTAATAACGGTGCCAAAGTATTAATGTTTTACACTAAATTTGGTAATTAAATCACATATAATGCTAAACTAACATTAAAATATTTTTACAGGTATCCAACTAATCATTTCTGGTGATTCAGTGATTTGAGTTGTTCATATGATATTTAAGCAATATCACAGGAGCAAGAGTGTGATATGGTCCTACATCAGCACTGCTGTGATTCCGCCACAGGCGGAGTGCCATAGGTAATCACAGCAGTGTTGATTTAGGGCCATATAGCACAATTGCGAGTGTGATATTGCTTTTATACAACAAGTATATTACATATAACATTATTATTATGTTATAAAACAACAAGTGCTTATATATGAACGAGTACATTTAAAAACTTTGGAAAAAATGAGTAAGGTCATAAAAACCCATTTGTGCGTGGAACTACATTCTTGCACAGAATAATATCACGGCTTGTGCTGTTTTGAACAACAACAAGGATGTATGGATGGATGGGTGTGTGTGTGTGTGTGTGTGTGTGTGTAGAGAGAGAGAGAAGGAGCATGTGTGATCACCTGTTGCCACTCCCAAGTAGAGACGCTGTCAGCTTTCTCAGTGGAAAAATAGCATCCAAGCGGGGTTAATTCTCTCTATCTCGCTGTAGCCGTTGCGCAAGAGTCATTCACTACAGAATCCGCAATGTCCTCCACCATTTTAAACAATGTGTATCCAATGTGGAAACTCTGGGTAAGCAACTTGAGTTATGTAATTAAACAGTCTGTTGTGTCTCTCAGCTGTGATGAGCCTTTATGCTGAAGTTGTTCGTCGGGATATCTCAAACATTTATGCAGCACTAACGAAAATCTATGTATATATATATATTTGTATATTAAAGCCATTTAATTTCATAGCTTAAGTAATGTAGTAGTAATACAAGTCATCAAGGAGCACTGTTCTATGTAAACAGTGACTAACAGATTCACCTCATGTCACCAACTGGCTCATATTACACTTAAAAAATATATTTTGCCACCACCTGCTGGCTAACATATGTAATGGAAAAAAAAAAAAGAAACACATAGCCTACAGTAACTCTTAACACATATGCACTGCTCTTACACTTTAGTTTAGGATGACAAACACAAACGGAGTGATACACACAGTGAAGATGGTGTCAGACCATCAGTGCTCATGGAACATCTCTCGTCCAATCAGATTTGAGGACCAGAACTAACTGTTGTATATAAGGGGAATATACACAGACCAAGTGCCATTCTCAAGTGAAAACAGTCCAAAACAGTTGTAAACAAAGATGTCGTTGGATTTTGATGTGAGAGGAGAAGAGGATGCCGTGTTGGATGGCATGAGGGTGAGTGAACCATAAGAGAATTTGCTTTTTTGGGTGAACTTTTCCTTTAATGTAGACATAGTCATATAATTAACTTATGGGACATTGATTCTGTCTAACATTTTGGAAACATTGCATCTAGTGTGCTACGGCATGCTCAAGAGAAATCTCTCTTAGCAAAGCTGCACAAGGAGACTAGAATAGAATCTCTCACTGAAGATCATTCTGATTATTGATTCTGGTAATTGGCTATTGACCTCAGTCTTTATCCTCTTAATTAATCCTAATCTTTCTTTGGATGGATTCATACATGTTTATATGTGTCTTATATTTTAGTTATTAATTTCAAAGCAGCCCTCCTGATGTTGCCATCCTTGTTCAGGGAGAAACTTGAAAATGTCATCGTGCTTGGGGAGGTGTGTATATGGACCTCTATTTCTTTATTAATTTTATGTATGTGATCAATAAAAAGTTTAAATAATTAAAAACGGCATTTAGAGTTGTGCTACAGTTATACAATGTGAATATTAATTACTATTCCAGCATATATTCAAGTCCCTAATTTGTTGAGTAACCTTAAGTAAAAAAAAAATATTATGTGTGCTCTGTCATTTAGAATGAACCATCATCACCATATCCAACTGTTCAGCTACCAGAGTTCACTGACTGGAAGTCTGTGTTTACAAGAAGAGTCACTGCAGTGGTCATAGCTGATGGGTTGGAGATCTGCAGGGCTAGCGGTGTGGATAAATGGGCTCTTGTTGCTTTTTGTTCTTACTTTGTCTTCAGCCTGGCATATCCATATTTCTTCAGCGGTATGTTCTGAAACTTGCTTTGGATGGTGACAAGCCTCTGTCTACTCCTGTGACTAGAGTCATTAACCACTTATAATAACATCTATAATAACATCTACCAAAAATGCCTCTGTTGTCCAAAATGTTCTCGGAGAACATTCACACAGATATATGTATGTCAATATTAATGTCATATTCCCTGTTGTTTTTGGTGTTTTATGTTGCAATTATTGTTTTAGTTCTTGTTTCCTGTTAATTTTTGTAGTCCTTTTGTAGTTTCATTTTATGATTGTTTTTTCCTTGATTGTTTCCGCAGGTGTTTCTTGTTTTCCCTTGTGTATTTAAGCCCTTGTTTCCCCTGATCAGTTTGTCAGTCTTTGCATGTATTGTTGGATGCTCTGTGCCTGGATCCCTGGGTTTTGTTAGTTTGTTTATTCTTTTGTAAATAAAGCTATTTAGATCCTCATTCTTCACTGCCTTGTCACAATTAAACCTAGTTTTCTATTTGCTGTATGTTTGAGATTGAATTTTGAATTTGACTTTATGAACTTGATATGAATTGTATTACAATGTTTGGGTTCTTCACATTTCAACATAACTCTTACAATGTTTTCATGTTTGCCATTTAATGCTCATTTTAAATGACTGTTTATATTGTATTTTGTGTATTTGCTGTTTAATGTATGTTATAACACATATTGATCCACACCTGCTGTTGAGAAATGTGCAAAGTTATTAACTTAATGTAGTTATTTTTGTAAAAACAGATTTATAATAACATTTAATGTAAACCTGTTTCAGTAAGGTACTTTTGTTACACCTAAAGGATCAAAATGTGCTCTGTCACTGGGGTGGTACCCTAAAGATACAAAGTTGTAAATTTTATTAAGGTCCATTTTCTACCTTTTACGTAGAGTGCAGGATTGTACCTTAGGGTACAAAATTGCCTTTTAAATGGTACAAATTTGTTCATCAATTAGAGGTACAAAAAGGTCCCCTTAAAGTTACCACCCCCAGTGACAAGTTCATGGTAAGCAAATAATAATATCCCTATTTTAAAAATGTTGTTTGTGTTAGGATCAATATTTTTGATACAACATCAGTATTGTAAGTATCAATACTTTAGGATCAATCCACCCATCCCTAGTGGTCTCTTGACAAGTAAAGAACTTCAAAACTTCATAAGAAGCAGACACAATCAGTGAAATAAATCACACTGTGACTTTAGGTTTGTTAAATTTTCTCTCATTTCTAAACGTTAAATGTTGAAAGTTGCAAATAGCTTATTTTTTATTGTGAAAGTCCTGATAATTAGCTTACTAGCTAGGTGTGTTGTTTGGTGTTCCAGGGATCATTTATCAAGAGTCTGCTAATTCAGTCTACGTTTTTAGACCGAAATTCCTGGCTACATGATGGGAAATATATGTTTGTGTGTAAAAATCTTGATTCTTGATTCACATTATGTTTATTTTAAAGTCATTATATTTTGTACTTCCTACACCTCCTAGAAGCAAACAGGTCTGTGGATGATGCTGTCAACATGGGACTGCATTATATCATGCAACACATCGACAGACCTGGAACTTATGCAAGTGGAGTCTATTTGTGGACTTCAGTTCAGCCTTCAATACCATCATGCCAGATCTTCTCTCAGCCAAACTGACCCAGCTCTCTGTGACAGCCACAATCTGTCGTGGATCAACAGCTTTCTGGCAGATAGGTAGGAGCTAGTGAGACTGGGGAAAATCACATCCGGGTCCCTCACTATTAGCACTGGTGCTCCTCAGGGATGCGTTCTCTCGTCACTGCTCTTCTCCCTGCATATGAATGACTGCAAATGACACCTCTGTCAAGCTCCTGAAGTTTGCAGATGACACCATGGTCATTGGCCTCATCCACGACGGTGACGAGTCTGCATACAGATGTGAGGTTGACAGCTGGTCCTAAAACTGTGAGCCCTACAAGTTTACATACATGGATGTAAACTTCTGACTTCAAATGTACACCGAGATTTGGAGCTCTGGGGCTGTCGCAGAAACAACGTTGCTGTAAAGGGATTAATGGAAAGGAGGAGGCGAGAACTGGCTTGACAATATAAATAATATATTAATATAAACTTAAACCAAAAGACACAAATACACAAAGGTGTCGGACAGCTGCCCATAAACGGTCACTCTCTGTCGCACCAACGTCCGCAGTCGGCCTTTATAAGGGACCGGGTGAGTAGAATCACAACCTGGCATTTCGTAACCCCCCCCCCTCCCTGTATGAGTGTAGTACCCCATCAAAAAAAAACACTGTAAAATTTAAAAGAGAGGGAAAAAGTCAACGTGGAGTGGCAGTGGGATAGAGAGATGAGAGAGAGAGGAAAAACCCCACTTAGTCGCCACTCTAATGGACGACAACCGTGCCTCCCCTTCTAGGCAGCCGGGCTCCTCCGTTCCCCGGCAGATGGCCGTGGCTGCTCCATTGGGGTGGATTGTAACGGCGAAAACTCCACTATGGCGTATCCCTCCTCCTTACCGGGTCTTCGGCACCAGTGTAACAGGATTAAGGGAAAGGAGGAGGCAAGAACCGGCTTGACAATATAAATAATATATTAATATAAAACTTAAACCAAAAGACACAAACATACAAAGGTGTCGGACAGCTGCCCGTAAACACTCTCTCTCTGTCGAACCACCGTCCGCAGTCGGCCTTTATCCCTCACGGAGGCTTGATTAGCCTGATAAGGGACCAGGTGTGTAGAATCACGACCCGGCCCTGCCCACCGCCCTGTCACAGTCACATATGAACTTTTAAAATACTTGGGCCTGGTTGCATAAAGCACCTCAAGTATAATTTTCCCTTAAGAACACCCTAATGTTTCCCTTAGAATTAAAGGAGTTGCAGAAAATAACCATTGTTGGGATGTTATCGATCAGTGGACTACTATGAGTCTTCATAGGTGAGTTTCCTCAATTTTGCAGTGGTTTGTTTGTATGTTGGTTGTCTGACAACGACGTTGATTGTACCTGCTGTTGTGATCGTATCTTGAAACAGTTCACATCAGTAGAATCACAAGAATCTTAGCTTTCCAAATATATGTGCACATAGCATAGTTTTTTACTTAACAATTCTCTGTCATTTTGGGGCATATGGATAATTGTAAGACATCATTAGAGACTATAAAGGGTCTACTTTTATTTGTGTACACTCACAATAACATCAAAACCTGTTGTTTTTGTAAAATAAAGAAAATAAAAAGGGTGAGCTTTAAGCAGTCTCAATGTTTAGAATATATTTTATCTAGTGTTTATGCTGCCTCATTATCTTCAACAAATCTTGTGCTTGCAAATATGTGTCAGGTGTAAATTAGTAAAATGCACAATATGCCCGTATTAGAAAATCACCATCTTATAATGATTTCGGAAGGATCATGTGACACTGAAGACTGCAGTAATGATGCTTTGATCACAAATTGAATTTTGAAATATATTCAAATAGAAAACTATTCTTTTAAATTTGAAAAATAGTTCAAAATATCACAGTTTTTACTGTATTTTTGATTAAATAAATGCAGTGTTGGTGAGAAGAAGAGACTTCTTTTAAACGGTAGTGTAGGTCTAAAATTAAGTAAAGTCTTTATGTAAAGAAAATGTATAGTCAGATTACTTCTTTTAACTTAAAACTTGATTTTAATCATTAAGTCTCCTCATATTCATTCTCTTTCTGTCACATGCCTCATTGATAGGCCCAGGAGAGGGTATTTTGTCTCCTCAGGTGTGAATTACAATCAATATTCATTATAGTTCACACCTCCTAGCATATGACCTTTCTAACACTAAAAGTGTCTTACAAAAGTTCAATTACTATATTGTTTGGTATGAATGAGTGATCAGGATGGTTTTCACATAATGTTTAGCAAAAATTCTAGGCTACAAGATCCAGTTCTCAAAAGGCTTGTGGACAAATGTTGCTCACATATTATTGTAGCCCAGTTTGTGCTGAATACAGTGTAAACAGACTTAGCCATTAATGTGTTTTTAAGCAACTGAAAAAAGCACAAATGTTAAGGCATGTGAAAACTTCTCCAGGGCCCAAAACACCCTCAGACCCCAGAGAGTGAACTTGATATTTTTTCTGGGTTTTTTTTCTTTTTCATTTAAATGACTATTAAAATTTCACTATCATAATTAATATGTATAAAAACAATTTAGCCTATACATTTTAGAGGGGGTCAAATAGAACCAATGTAAAATCTTGACTTGTATAAGGCGCACACTTGCATCTCTAGATGCAGTTTTTTTTTTTTTTTTATCCTAGCCCATTCTCCCTCCTCCAATTTCAGGTTTAAATCTTTCTCCCATAATCTCTTGAGAGTGGTTGATGCTCCATCCCCCAGACTCTGAATTAACAAGGCGTTACCTTGACCTTTTCCAAAGATGTGGGATTTTCCGGTATGATTAAAACCTTCATGTTGCGTTACAACATCCCTTCTAGCATACATTTTTACAGCAAGGTTATTCATTCTATAGTGATGTACAACTTCTAAATGTTGAATATATATATTGAGTTGAGTATGAAATTCACTTTATGTTGATGCAAATGACATAAATTAAAGTATTAAGTTAAATTAAAGAATTTGTTTTGTTAGTTAAGGACACTAACAAAAATGAATCATGGTTTTATTCAGTAATACTGAAGTAGCCATATAGTGACCATGGTTTTACTATAGTAATATTGTAATAACCATGACTGATGTAACAATGACAGCTGTCATCATTGTTTTCTTGGCAGAAATCATAAACGACATGTAAATGGTGAGCTCTGCTCACTTTGCTTAGTTTTAAATATTTTTATGTCATAAACCGGTGAGATTCAATACACCCTGCTGCATATCTGTTCTTTGAAGTCAGCATGGCAAATAATTCAAAATCCTCAGGCTCTGGAGATATGAAATTCAACATCAACTGTCCAACATGTCTGTGATGCTGACGAAAGATGTTGCTGACTTAGAGGATCTTGCTATAATATGTCGATCGATTACTGCGATGGAAACAGAATTCTTTGAGTTGGTTACAAGAATCAGGGATGTCGAGGGACAGATTATTATCTGGAGTAATCGGAGAGGAAATTAGCTGCTAACCCACTAGCGACCAAAGTAGAATTGGAAAGCTTTTGGAAATACTGGAGGATTTGGAGAATCATAGCCAGCAAAATAATGTCCGGATTATTGGAATTTCTGAGCATGAGGAAGGCTGAGATATGGTGAAATTCCTAGACAAGCTCCTTCAAAGTCTGCTCGACATAACAGGCCATAAGCTGGAAATTGAGCAAGCTCACAGAGTCCTGGCTCAGAGATTCTCTGAGGGAGACAGGTCCATTCTGGACACATTTATGAGATCATCCAATAAAGATCTTGTTTTATATGACGCAAGGAGCAATGGAATGCTTTCTTGGAAGAACCACAAAATCAATGGAAGATCGCTTTTGCTCCGATGTTCTCGGAAATTGAGAATAGATACTAAGGATGGCTGCAAAGTATTTACATGTCCCCAGCAAGCATTGTCTTTCATTGAGGCAATGGGGTGAGGAAGCCATTTGATGTTTCTCATGTGGTGTCCAAGCGAGCTTGTCTCGCTGTACATACACTTAGCTGTCTTAGGAAGCTAGGCGACTTTTTTGTTTCTTTTTGTTCTGGTTCCTCCTAGTGGCTGGAGTTTGTTTTGTGGAATAACACTCCTTCGGGACTGTTGTAGATGAATCTGCCCGCTCTTTGTACTTGTGCCTCCTATTAAATGTTTTGTGAGTAGGAAGAATCACGTAATCTGCTGCGCTCACTGAACATTCATTTGACTGCCTGAGGAAACTGTTTTGTTTTGTTTTGTTTTTTTTGTGCTGGTTCCTCTACAGGCTGGAGCTTGTTCTGTGGAGGAACACACCTTCGAGACAGTTTTGTGAATGTATCTCCATGTTCTTTGTGTTTATTCTACATATTGGCTGAAGTATGCTTTACAGATTATTTTCTGTTATGTCATTTTTCTCACTAAATTTGTATAGAATCACCGGACTTGAGTAATGCAATGGCAAAATTGTCATTGGGACTCTTGTAGGCGTACATGGACTTTTTGAGTTTAGAGGGATGGACACCGGTTGGATCTGCCGTGCGTAGGGTTGATGTGCATGTTTTGTTTTCTGTTTGTTTGGCTCTGGGGGAAGTTCGGGGTTTGATTGTTGCACTAATGGGGAATGTGGTCTTTATAATGGTTTTTTTTCTAATATGTGAAAATATGAGTAGACTATCTTTCTCCACGTGAAATGTGAATGGGATGGGGCACCCCATAAAAAAGGAAGGTTATGTCTTTTCTTAAAACGTAAAAAAATTAGATAGTGTTTCCTCAAGAAATGCATCTTTACCCGCAGGAAACTTAAAAATTTGGGCAGATATGGGGTGGACATGTTTTCTTTGTGCTGGTGTAGCATGTCTGGATCGGACACCCTCACACACAAAGACCACACAACCACTTGAGATCTAGTGCTCCTGTTTAATCTGTAACAATGAAAGATCATCAATGGATCAAAAGGGCATCAGCTTTTCTCTCTCTTCCAAATACACACAGAGATTCACAGAGAAAAGCAACAGTGCATATGCTCATCAGCCTCGCACATAGGTAGACTTAGGCTATCGCATGTTTTAACAAAAATTTCTATTAAAAAAACACGTAAATAAAATATTAACTATAATATAGCAATATATATAACAATATTTAAATTTCTTGTCTTCCTTATGAAACATCACATTCATATTCTTATTAATACATTTCAATAGTTTATAATACATTACAATATTTGATATCCTAGATTACATTAATATATGCATTTATTCAAATATTTATATGTTATAGCATACTATAATGAAACAAATAAACAATAATAATACTATTCATATGCATAAATCCAAATTAAACATTCAATGTATTTAAAACCATTCCACATGTAGGCCCGCACCACGTGCGTCACACACAGGATGTTTCCCCTTATAACACTCTACGCACAATATACATTCATTAACATTCAACCAGATCTCTTTTTTTTTTTAATAAAGCATAGCCAATTAACCAACATACCTGTAATAATGAAAGATGATCAGTGGATCAGCAGAGCATCAGCTTTTCTCTCTCTTCCATATACACACTGAGCATAAGATGCTAATTAGTTAGAGCTATGATGAATTTCATAAAAATCTAATTACAATTAAACACACATCACCACTAACACGATCAAATGCTGCCATCACTTAAATCACACTTATTGTGCAATCAGTATATATTTAGACAATAAACATCATGTTACCAGAGATTCACAGAGAAAAGAAACAGTGCATATGCTCATCAGCCTCGTACATAGGTAGACTGAGGTTATCGCATTTCGCACAAGGAAAACTGTGCAGGTGTTCCACTGATGATGCTCCCTCCCCAAACAAACACCAGAAGAAAAGTTTTGCTATAACATTATTTTCTTTTAACTTATGAACAATAATGGGAACACAATTTTGTGAAGTTCAATTAATTCTTCTAATAACAAGACATAACTGAGATTGAACATAAATACAGACAATATATTTGAAAATAATACAAATACAAAAGAAAAAAAAAACACAAAAGTCAAAACAATTAATGAATAAATTACACCAGTTACACTGGCTCAAGTAAGAGCAGGGGAGTCATTACATTGATAAATAAGCATCTACAATTGTACTAAACAGATTAAAGATAAAATAGGATGAGTCATTATTGTTTTAGATGAAATTCAGGGGCAAAGGTTGATTTTGGCTAATATTTACACACCTAACGCTGTTCGAGCCCCAATTCGAGATTTTACATCAGTTCTATTGGACCACTCTAGATTGTATAGCCTTGGTCTTAAAGACACACCTGCCTGCTGGCAATGCCAATCAGAGGATGGAGACATAACCTATGTCTTTTGTGGGTGTGTTGAGATTCAGGAGTTTTGGTTAAAGGCTCAGAGTCGGGTGTGCAATGTATTAGGCACTTGGGTATAATTTTGCCCCAGACTCATATTTTGGGTGATGGGTGGTCATTGACATTGAAAATAGACAAATAAAGAGTTGGGTCTTAACCAGTGTCATGATCGCCAGACAGATCATTTTTCAGGAGTGGTGCTTGGAGATGGGTAGGGTGGTGGCCTTTGAGGAGGGGTTGTTTAATAGAATGGGGAAGTACAACAAGTTCATAGTGAAATGTGACAGGTTTATATCGTTTATTGATGGGTGATTATTTTTATTATATACATATATTTTGTTGATTTATTATATCTTTTTTGTTTGTGTGTCTTTTTGTTTAATTGTAATTTGTGGGGTTGGGGATTGGTTAATAGTGGGGGTTAAGATTGATTCTCTGTATATATGATTTGTTTTTCTGTATTTATTTATGAGAAGCAATAAAAATTATTAATCTGAAAAAAAAAAAGCAAAAAGAAACAATCCAAAATAGCCAACTTCCTGTTGGGCAGAGCTTATGTCTGTCAGCATGAAAGTTGTCCAGCTTGATTAGATCTATATATGCACAAAGTTTGGTGACAGTAGCTCAAATGGTATGCACAACAGTCCACCCTGGAACTTTGCCAATCCCTAATGGCCAACGACTCCATTACCGAACAGTACCGAAAACCTTGAAAAGAATAATAATAATAAAACAAATCTTTAGAAGAACAATAGGGCTCGCATTTTCAGTAATTGGGCCCTAATAATCCTTAGAAGAACTATAGGGCCTCACACTTTCAGTGCGAGGGGGACGTAGGGCCCTCACAAATTGTAGCCAGGGCAAGCTGGAAAACATATGCCTCAGTTAGTGTGGTGCTAATATTGATTTGTGTAGACAGATGAGTGGGTGATAACTATTCTAGGGTTCTGTATTCCAAACTACAGTAAAATTAATGTAAAACTTAAAAGGTAATTTACCTCAAACTGTTTAACGATTTAAAGTATATAGTTACTGTAAAATGAATTACGGTAGTTAATTGCATAATGTATATTAAAATACACTATATTTACTTAGTTGATTGTATGTCATAAATTGTAACTTTGTTTACTTTAAATTTCAGCTCAGACATATTAAAATTGCAGTATAAAGTACTGTAGAACTAATCACTGTAGATGTGTACATTTAACAGTTAAAGTGTGTTTACAGCTATAGAGTAAAATCACTTTAGTAGTCACTGTTCAGTAGTACAGTCCATTAAAGATTAAAGAAATTTATACTTTTTTTCATGTAAAACAATGTATTGAATATTTAATTCATTCATATGTATTCAAATGTTTATTACAATTTTGCTACTGAATTAAAAATTAGCGGAATCCATATCTTGTCCTCTTCAGACCTAGTTAACAAAATATTAAAATCAGTTTGAATCATGTACGTCACAAATAAATTCCTTAATTTTTGTCTTTGTATCAAATAGGATACAGAGTTACAAATTTGAAATGTAATTTTTTTAAGGAATTACAATTAAACAGATTGTAATTCAAAGAAATTTTAAGTTTTAATAGATCAATTTTATCAATAAGATCAAGAAATAAACATCATACAAACTTTTTTTTAATAAACATACCATGGGGGAAGAACACCTTGCCAGAAAGCTTTAATTTACCCCAAAGTCTTTAAAATAGAGCCAAAGTTGCATATTACTTTCTGTAAAAATGGAGGGGTCAATTTTGTCACTTTGTGGTCCCCATGCTGAATAAGAACAGATTTAATCAAAACACTAAAGGAAATAGATTCTCAGTTACTATAATGAAAATTATCAAATGCATTTGCATTATAAAACTTTATTGAAAAATGTCAGAGATGAGTTAAATCATGAAAAATGCACAAAACAAGTTGTCAAATGAACTTGTACATGTTAAAACTAAAATGATGTAAACTGTTTGGGGATGAAATGAGGGTATGCTAGGTATTCTTTTGAACGTCATTCTGAGGGGAAACGGCTGTCTATGAATGAAATCTGTGCATACAATGAATATTATAAAAGATAATTGAGAAACGTTGTGCTCTTGCAAGGCTAATAGTAATACTATTTAACCTTATTGTGGAGTGTTATCATATGGTTTGAAGCATGTACGTAGAATACGCTGAGGATGTGGGATGTGTCCCCTACACTCTCGATAGAACTAATTTTGAACCCCACACTTTTTCATTGGGCAAAGGTGATTACGTTGTCCTTTTTTTCTGTTTTTTTTTCATAATTTTTTTTACAGCAGATGTGTAAATATGTAAACGTTAATGTTAAAAATCACTGGTCAATCTCTTAAGAGATAAGACAACTATTGGAATGGTCAATGTGTTTATTGTTCAAGATGTCAAAAGTGTAGTAGATGGAAATAGACGTTTATTTGAAAATGAAAAAGAAATTATTTCTAAATTCGACAATGTTTTAGTTGATGCGTTCAGCCTTGAAGATGTATGGTGTGAGATGTGACCTGAGCAGGAGTTAGAGCACTTGAAATGTCAACAAGAAATCAGAGATTATTCCTGATCTATCCATACAAAATGAAAGAAGCAATCTACTTAGGTCTCTGAACTCCAAACAAAAATATATTTTCTATCGACTAATACAGTGGTGCTTAGAGAAAGTTAGAGGTAAAAAGCCAGAGCCTTTCCATGTACAGTGGGTACGGAAAGTATTCAGACCCCCTTAAATTTTTCACTCTTTGTTATATTGCAGCCATTTGCTAAAATCATTTAAGTTAATTTTTTTTCCCTCATTATTGTACACACAGCACCCCATATTGACAGAAAAACACAGAATTGTTGACATTTTTGCACATTTATTAAAAAAGAAAAACTGAAATATCACATGGTCCTAAGTATTCAGACCCTTTGCTGTGACACTCATATATTTAACTCAGGTGCTGTCCATTTCTTCTGATCATCCTTGAGATGGTTCTACACCTTCAATTGAGTCCAGCTGTGTTTGATTATACTGATTGGACTTGATTAGGAAAGCCACACACCTGTCTATATAAGACCTTACAGCTCACAGTGCATGTCAGAGCAAATGAGAATCATGAGGTCAAAGGAACTGCCTGAAGAGCTCAGAGACAGAATTGTGGCAAGGCACAGATCTGGCCAAGGTTACAAAAAATGTCTGCTGCCCTTAAGGTTCATAAGAGCACAGTGGCCTCCATAATCCTTAAATGGAAGACGTTTGGGACGACCAGAACCCTTCCTAGAGCTGGCCGTCCAGCCAAACTGAGCTATCGGGGAGAAGAGCCTTGGTGAGAGAGGTAAAGAATAACCCAAAGATCACTGTGGCTGAGCTCCAGAGATGCAGTCGGGAGATGGGAGAAAGTTGTAGTAAGTCAACCATCACTGCAGCCATCCACCAGTCGGGGCTTTATGGCAGAGTGGCCCGACGGAAGCCTCTCCTCAGTGCAAGACACATGAAAGCCCACATGGAGTTTGCTAAAAAACACCTGAAGGACTCCAAGATGGTGATAAATAAGATTTTCTGGTCTGATGAGACCAAGATAGAACTTTTTGGCCTTAATTCTAAGCGGTATGTGTAGAGAAAACCAGGCTCCTCACCTTTCCAATACAGTCTCAACAGTGAAGCATGGTGGTGGCAGCATCATGCTGTGGGGGTGTTTTTCAGCTGCAGGGACAGGACGACTGGTTGCAATCGAGGGAAAGATGAATACAGGGATATCCTGGACGAAAACCTTCTCCAGAGTGCTCTGGACCTCAGACTGGGCTGAAGGTTCACCTTCCAACAAGACAATGACCATAAGCACACCGCTAAAATAACGAAGGAGTGGCTTCACAACAACTCCGTGACTGTTCTTGAATGGCCCAGCCAGAGCCCTGACTTAAACCCAATTGAGCATCTCTGGAGAGACCTGAAAATGGCTGTCCACCAACGTTTACCATCCAACCTGACAGAACTGGAGAGGATCTGCAAGGAGGAATGGCAGAGGATACCCAAATCCAGATGTGAAAAACTTGTTGCATCTTTCCCAAAAAGACTCATGGCTGTATTAGCTCAAAAGTGTGCTTCTACTAAATACTGAACAAAGGGTCTGAATACCATGTGATACTTCAGTTTTTATTTTTTAATAAATGTGCAAAAATGTCAACAATTCTGTGTTTTTCTGTCAATATGGGGTACTGTGTGTACAATAATGAGGAAAAAAAATGAACTTAAATGATTTTAGCAAATGGCTGCAATATAACAAAGAGTGAAAAATGTAAGGGGTCTGAATACTTTCCGTACCCACTGTATTTGTTACTGGAGGTGAGGAACAGGAAAGTCACATTTAATCAGAGCTATTCATTATGAAGCAACCAGATTATTATCCCAAACTGCAACTGCACCAGACTATTGACAGCACCTGCTGGAATTGCTGCTTTCAACTTAGGTGCCAAGACCATCCATAGTACATTTTCAGTTGGGAGATATGTAAAATTGCCTCACACTCCTTTAGGAGAAGAAAAAGTACAATGCGTGTGGTATTTAGTGACTTTCTGATTATAGATTACATTTCTATGGTAAACCACAGCCTACTAGCACAGGTGACTACTCTCCATTTGATAAAGTTAGTAAAATTGCTGTAGGAGTTTTTTTCAGTTGCCCTCGCACTTTCAGTGCTTGGGCCCAAATAATAATGATCCTTAGAAGAACAATAGGGTTTCCGTATTTTCAGTGCTTGGGCCCTAATAATAATCCTTAAAAGAACAATAGGGATTCCACACTTTCAATGTTTGGGTCCTAAAAAAGGACATTGAACTAAGAAGCACTCAGTGTCTTTTTTATTTATAAAACAAATGTGGTGTTGCAGTTCTTGCTTCGGCCAACAGATGGCAATTTAAGACTGCAGCTGTTTTAACACTGAAAAAAGAACCTTCCCAGTTTCTAGTTACTTTAAAGAACGTGTTACGTTGATAATAAATAAAAAATATGCCAATTTTAAAGAGAGAGAAGCAAGAGTAAACAATAAGACAAGGACAAATAACAATAAGAGCATTTTATTGGATTTTCTTTTGACTATTGTGATATGATGATAAAGAACACTAACAGAAAATTACATATTTAAACATGTATTTTAGCCTTCCAGAGATGATACAGGATATTGCCAAACAGATCCCTAGTGTGCTTGAAGCATCAAATACTGTACATGGCTTGGGGCCATATTTCTCAAAACCTTCAATACATCAAAAAAAATAAGCATACATTTTGTAAAGCAGAGCATGATACCTACCAACATAAATAACAATTTTTATCACAGTTTTGTATGTATAGAAACGTTTTGGGAAATCAGAACCAGGGTGAGCACTGTGAAAGGACTGAGAAAACAACAGAACTAGTACATAAATCAATAGACGACACTATTGCGTCTCTTGGCTCCATAGCGACAGAGAAATCAAAACATCGTGCACTTAATGCCTTTGACTTGACAATATCAAACTACAATTTCACATTGTTTCTAATCTGTACAAATAAGTTACAAAAAGAAGAATTCCTACAGATTTCTTGCTTTGCTGGCTCATATGAAGGCAACTCTAAACTACTGCAAAATTACTCCAGAACACAGAATTGCTAGGTGCACCCTCTTAAGAAAACACACTCAGCCCCATACCCAACAAAAGGTAGATTGCTTTCTTCTGTGTTGCAGTAGAATAAAAATTCCAAGCAGTCTATCTTCAAACATACTATATACTCAATGAAAAGAGAACATAATTTCAAGTTTCAGCAGGACAAGTTTCTTGCCAGTTTCAAAAAGTTTTTTTCAGTAGCATCTTCAATCCAGCAGTGGCCACCCTACAAAAGCAGAGCACAGTATTTTTGATATCCAAAGCAGAGGGTGGCCTTTCAAAGCACCTATACACTGCACAATCAATCACACATAAAGCCCTCAAGCCCACTCTGGAAGCCATTGATGGGTGTGCCAAACTGGAAGCAGGAAGGTTACAGAGTCCTGAAGACAAGCATGTGACCACTACACAGACACTTCTGACCATGCTAGGATAGGTAGAATGTATATACAAAGATTTGCAGGGTTGCTATTTATTTATTCATGTATTTATGTATGAATGTTTGGGTTTGTCTCCTTTTCATATTGTTTTCCCAAAAGTAGAGCAGTAGTCTAGTGTGCTATTCTTCCTCTGGATAAGCCTTGGTGGCCTCGGCTTCAGAGTTGTGCTGGGGGAAGGGGGGTGGGGACAGAGGAGATGGGGGTAGACGTGGGGCAGAGGAAGGAGAGGGCAAAGGCTGAACTGATGGTGCGCTAGGGGTTGTTGAGGCTAACGGCTTAATGGGAGGAGCACTCTTGGAGTCCTCTGATTGAGAGGACGACCGTGTCCTGTAGGAGCCTCTTCTCTCTGGGTGGGTGGAGGATGGGCTCTTTCCTGGAGGGGAATTGTGGTCCTGACAATGATGAGAAAGCTGGATGGTTTCCTTATCTAGAGCCGTGTTCTACAGGAGAGAGACGATGTTCATGTTAATGTTCACATGTGCATTGAGGTGCACCCATCCAAAAACTGGGAAAATAAAAAATTTAATATAATTAAGCATGGAAAGATCAGATGAAGTTAAGATCTGGGAGGTCAAAGGAGAGATCAAATCAAGCTTAAATATTCAACAAATGCAGCTTTAGTTTTGTTTCTTTCTTTTGCTGTCAGAGGAAGTACGTGTTTTATACCAAGCAGTGTCAGATACAGAACAGCATGTATGACCTGATTTCACTGAGTAGTCAGTATTATTGATCACCTCACAGGTGGAAGCAGACCACATAAGTGAAAGAGACTGTTTTAGCAAAGACTGACAGAAAATGGCAGAGAGTGAGAAAACACTACTGAAGTTCACTGTGGTATAAAAGCAACTCAAGAATTCTCTTGGTCTGCAAGCTGCCAATTTTCCATTGCTAGTATTTCCATTGTATTCCACTGACACAGGGATGGACTGGGACTAAAAACAGGATGGAATACGCTGGCCTAACACAACCCACAGCACATAATCCCCACTATATTTTTCACATATGCATTTAATCTAGTTGATATTTTAATGTTCAATTAAAATCCTGGGGGATTAGAACAATTTTAAATAAATTAAATCAAAGACTGTTTAGCACAAGAGCACTTGTATTAAAATTAATGGGAGAAATTAAAACGTCCAGTATTGCGGATGTAAAGAAGGAAGTCCCGCCTTACAGTTAAAAGAACCAACTACCTTTTAAATGCAGAGAACATGCATGCTCATTAACTGGACCAGCCTGGAAAATAATGTTTTTTAGTCTGTTCTTGATTTTTCTGCTGATTTGAAATATGTTCTTTAAACGTAAACTTCACCAACCAGTTTACATATTTCTAAGAATGTCATAGAATATCAATATATCAATAATTGATTGGCATGTTCTCAAATCGATATATTTTTGAGGCATTGATATATTAAAATTAACTGACATTTAAATTAGAAGCCCAATTTGCATATTTTCCAATACACTCAGTTGGCCTCTGTTTAACAGACTGGCGTATTAGAATTGGGAGACCACAAGAGGGTGATATACCATTTACTGAAGCACACACACATACAGGACTAGTAGAAGGGGCACAAGAGTCGGTAGACCAAAGTTACTACGGTTTTGAGGTTGATGAGTGTGTAGGTTTGTTAAACGATTAGAAATGGCGATGTTTATTATGCAATTTCTCTGTATGCAGGTATTTCATTCAAGCTGCTAAACCACAAAACGACATACTTGTAACTGAAAATACATTATGTAGGCTATATGAAAGATACATATAAACAATATATAATCCAGTAGTGGCTAGAGTAAATAATCTTTGTCCATTGATAATGATTTTGGTCTAATTTAATGGAAACCTATGCAAATTGCGCTCCATATCACTTCATAATGTTGACTCTGAGCGTTGACGGTGTGTGTGTAACTTTGTAGAAAATAATTGTAAAAATGTTTAGAACACGCCATGTCATCCGCCAGACACGTCCTGTGTACAACCCCCTTGAGAAATATGTTTGGAGAGAGAGCGACAAATACTATTCTGCAATGTGCAGGCCTATTTATAGCTGAAAAAGTCCTGATATACTGTATATCGATAATCAACGCGGAAATCTTCCGATTATCAATGCGTGAAAAAGGCATCGATCCCAATCCCAAGCCTCTAGATTTTGCTCCTTCTCCGTTCAAGTATAGAAGCTGCACTTTTATGCAGCTTGTATCCATAGCTGCCCGGGAGCAATCCAAAGATGGCCACCGAGAGGACTGACTTGCCTTGAAAGGGACATTGATTCAATACACTTTATTTGTATATTATAACGATATTATAAGTCATTCATTTTCACTGAAATGATCACGGAATATAGGTGCCTTCAAAACAAATGGGTATTTGTTTTCTGTTTCCTAAAGTTATCCTTTTCCAAAGTAAGAGGTACTAGAGAGCGTTTTTTTTTAATGTGAGTGCTGTCAATTTATACATTGTTTTAATCCTGATTAATCGCATAATTTTTCACAGTTAATCTCAATAAACACAGATTCTGATAAAGCTGAAATTTGACTCTAAATATACTTCTTATCCTGTTAAAATGCACTTATTTTATCTTAGGAAAGAAAACAAAACAATGTCACAATAATGCTTTATTCAAATTTTCCAAACAAAGCCTTCCACAGTATAAATATAGAAAGGCACTAAAATAGCACAAATTCAAGAAACATTAACGTTTCTAAAAGTCTAAGTGGAAGATTGACTATTTGAAAAACTAGTTCGCCAAAGGTTGTTGCATATTCATAGCAATTAGCATAAAATCTCTAAAACTCTCATCCTCCACAATATCAAATGAAGAGCATTTGATATTGTCAGAAGTAACTGATGGGCACAAGGAAAATATAGAGGGACAATGCACCCTCCCCGGTCCAGCCTTAATCGGTTTTATTTTGCAAAGTAATTTTTTTTTTTACATCTTTATTTTACCAGGTTAGTTTCTTCCAAGAGAGACCTGGCCAAAATGGCATTGAATTGTCCTTCGGTCCGGATCTGGACCGGAGTCCACCAACTGAGTACCCCTGCACTAGTGTTTGTAATAGGTTTGCTGAAGAACATTCCAAGAAGAAAGAGAAGCAAATGAAAAAGCTTTCATTCCATATTTAATCCTCACATTAGGGACTTGAACATAAAATATATAATCTGAACAATCACGAACGCATATGTGGGCATCAAACCTATAAATGCGTTGAAAATAAAAGTGTACCAATAAGACAGACTACGTACATTGATTTAGCTATGGCAGTCTTGGATCCACCACTGTGGCTAAGGTCACATCCACACTAATCCGTTTATGTTTGAAAACTACTGTTTTTAGTTTCCTATTGTAATTTTTTCTAGTGTTTGTGGTATACGAAATTCTTGTGTGGATGAGAGGTGTAAACACGAATACATTTCCATTTGTAACTTCTTCATTTACGCCTCTTAGCCACACTAGGACTGCAAAAACATTATCTAGGTGTGCATACTCACCAAACGAATGGCTCACCAAAAAAGTCATAGTGCTCCCCATGTGGCCAGTCCATCCCTTCATTGACAATTCTTTTAAGGAAAAATGGTATCTTCAGTGGTGTACTGTCACATTCTCCCAGTTCTGGTTTAAGGGTGTATGTGTATAAAGACAGAGGCGGGGAGGGATGAGCATAGCAGCTAGTGTTAGTACATACCATTGCCTTGGAGCTAGTCAGAGGATAGCAATGCCATGGGGAGAGCAGAAGCAGAGGACAGAGACTAGTCTTACTCACAGAGCACATACAGCACAAATTCATACACAGCATTATAACATAAGAAACATCTAGGTTACGTATGTAACCTCCGTTCCCTGATGGAGGGAACGAGACGTTGTGTCAGAGAAGCGACACTGGGGTCTCTCTTGAGTGCCGATATTCACCTCTGAACTATGAAAAAAGGCCAATGAGAGTTGGCAACCAGTATTTGCATGTCCCGCCCCCGGACATACGGGTATTTAAGCAGCGCAAATACGGGAGTTCATTCAGGATTTTTCTGAGGAGCCGGAAATGGTCCGGCCACAACAGTGGCTCGGCTCAGCGACGTGGCAGGGGAGACACAACGTCTCGTTCCCTCCATCAGCGAACGGAGGTTACATACGTAACCTAGACGTTCCCCTTCTATCGCTCTCTCCACGTTGTGTCAGAGAAGCAACACTAGGGGTCCACTTATAAAAGCGCCACGCGCTGAGCCATGTACGTGAACTGCTGATACAGGAGCGAGCAGGTATTCTTACGTGCAGGACGACCAACTGTATCAGGCTGCACGTACCCTTCCCCAATGCCCCATTTAAGCCATCAGGATTCCTTATCGTTACCCTGGAGGGGGGAACAAGGTGCTGGCTGCCAACCTGGGAACGGGCCAAGCCTGGCCGGGCCTCTTTTCTCTCTATGTTTCTCGCATAGAGCAACTAAGACCGGGGCCCTTACACGCATTGAGGGAAGGGGGTCTTAGCCCTTATTCAGGGCGGAGAAGACCCTGCGGAGGCCACGCCTACCCGAGAGGGGAGGCAAGTTTAAGTGGCAAAACCATCAAAGGCCTGACTTAGGGCCTATGTGGAAAAGTCGGTGCGGTGGTGGATCCAGCCTATAGAGGGGGGAACATACAGCATGGCAACCGAGGCAGCCATGACTGCCTAAGGGAAGTACGGGAGTCCACTCGCCAGAGGGGACAGAACCGTGGCGTTACACACAGGGGGAGTCCGAAGGAGGCCTTACCTGTGGAGCACCTATACCAGTGCAGGGTAGCTTGCGGTACCCTTCTGAAGGCGCACTGTTTCCCCTGGTTAGGGGGAAGGTTGCTAGATGCAAGCGATTCACCCGGTCAGATCGTGGGCGAGAGAACACGGGACGATACTGACTCAACTCGGAGATTGTAGAATCTCGCGAAAGTGTTCGGTGTTGCCCAGCCCGCTGCTCTACAAATGTCTGCTAGGGCAGTGCCCCTAGCCAGTGCCCATGAGGACGCAACACTCCTGGTGGAGTGGGCTCGGACCCGCAAAGGGGGGGGGCACGGCCTGGATGTGATAAGCCAGGTAAATGGCGTCGACAACCTAGTGGGTGAGTCTCTGCTTGGAGACAGCATTCCCTTTCTGCTGTCCCCCAAAGCAGACGAAGAGCTGCTCAGAGCATCTAGTGCTCTGTGTGCGGTCCAGGTAGATACGTAAGGCACGTACTGGACACAGCAGTGAAAGGGCTGGATCTGCCTCCTCCCGGGGCAGTGCTTGCAGGTTCACTACCTGATCCCTGAAGGGTGTGGTAGGAACCTTGGGCACATAGCCCGGTCGCGGTCTTAGGATCACGAACGTGTCTGCCAGGTGAACTCCAGGCAAGCGTCGCTAACACAGAACGCATGCAGGTCCCCGACCCTCTTGATGGAAGCGAGCGCGATCAGCAGGGCGGTCTTGAGAGAGAGGGCCCTGAGTCCAACTGAGTCAAGTGGCTCGAAGGGGGGTCTCTGGAATCCCGTAAGGACGACCGAGAGATCCCAGGAGGGGAACAGGTTAGGCCGGGAGGGAGCTATCCTCCGGGCACCTTTTAGGAACCTGACGATTAAGTCGTGCTTACCAAGAGACTTTCCATCTACCGTGTTGTGGTGGACCGCGATAGCGGCGACATACACCTTGAGGGTGGAGGGGGACAGCCTCCTCTCCAGCCTCTCCTGAAGAAACACGAGCACTGACCTAACTGCGCACTTCTGTGTGTCTTCGGCTTGGGAAGAACACCAGTCCGCGAACAGACGCCACTTTAGGGCGTAAAGATGCCTGGTAGAGGGGGCTCTGGCTTGATTGATTATATCTACGACGGCAGATGGTAGACCGGCTAGATCTTCCGCATCCCGTCCAGGGGCCAGACGTGGAGGTTCCAGAGGTCTGGGTGCAGGTGCCAGAGCGTGCCCCGTCCCTGAGAAAGAAGGTCCTTCCTCAGGGGAATTCGCCAGGGAGGGGCTGTCGTGAGGAGTGTGAGGTCCGAAAACCAAGTCCGGGTAGGCCAGTAGGTGGCTACCAGAGTGACTTGCTCCTCGTCCTCCCTGACCTTGCATAGCACCTGTGCAAGAAGGCTCACTGGGGGAAATGCGTACTTGCGCAGCCCCATGGGCCAGCTGTGTGCCAGCGCATCTGCCCCGAGGGAAGCCTCTGTCCGGGCATACCAGAGCAGGCAGTGGGAGGTTTCTTGGGAGGCAGACAGGTCTACCTGAGCCTTGCCGAACCGGTCCCAAATCAGCTGGACCGACTGGGGGTGGAGTCTCCACTCTCCGCCGGGCAAGCTTTGTCTTGACAGCGCGTCCGCCATCACATTGAGGTTGCCGGGGATGTGAGTGGCGCGCAGTGACTCCAGTCACTGCTGAATCCATAGGAGGAGATGACGGGCGAGCTGTGACATATGGAGAGAGCGTACTCCGCCTTGGCGGTTTATGTAGGCTACGACCGTGGTGCTGTCTGACCTGACTAAGACGTGTTTGTGCCGAATTATCGGAAGAAACTTCTGCAGGGCCAGAAAAACAGCCAGCAGCTCTAGGCAGTTGATGTGCCAGCGCAGTGCCAGCGCAGCGGGCCTGTCTCTGTCCCCTCGCATCTTCACGAAATCTGCGACTTTCGTGAAGATGCGAGGGGACAGAGACAGGCCGAAGGGGAGGACTTTGTACTGATACGCCTGACCGTCGAACGCGAACCGTAGGAAGGGTCGATGTCGAGGGCAAATTGAGACGTGGAAGTACGCCTCCTTCAGGTCTACCGCTGCGAACCAATCTAGATGCCGGACGCCAGATAGAATTTGTTTCTGGGTGAGCATTTTGAACGGGAGTTTGGACAAGGTCCGATTGAAAACTCGCAGGTCCAAGATCGGTCGTAAGCCGCCGCCTTTCTTGGGTACAACAAAGTAAGGGCTGTAGAAACCCTTCTTCATTTCGGTTGGAGGGACAGGCTCTATCGTGTCCTTTAATAGAAGGGAGGCGATTTCTTCGCGCAGGGAATGGGCATGTTGGCCGTATACTGCGGAAAAATGTACGCCCACGAAGGGGGGCGGAGACCTGGCAAACTGAATTGCGTAACCGAGTCGAATGGTCCGGTGCAGCCAGCGTGACGGGTTGGGCAGTGAAAGCCACGCCTCTAAACTCCGTGCTAGGGGCACCAAAGGGACGGGTTTTTGGGCGTACCGGCGGGCTTCGCAGCGGTGTGGAACAGGTAGCGTGGCGTCAGGAGGCAACGTGGCGTCCCGAGGCTCTGGTGCTGAGAATAAACTCAAAGCACTTACCTTGCTCCGCGCACCCGGCAGGGGGCGGGTTCGTGACTGAGGAGGAGGTCTGATGCTGGCGTCCTCTGGACTCGTCTGAACCGGCCGGCCGGGGAACAGTCGTGGGGCTGCAGGTGGGGACACCGCGTCCATGGAGCCGGGACTGTTGAGGCCTGAAAGCAGAGTGCCGTGAGAACGGCATTTGCGGGCCATATGCCCCAGAGACAAAGGAAATAGCTATTTTATTGAGAATCTGGGTATCGCAGCCCCCGTTAAGGGGTGCGGCAAATGAAAAAACAAAGGATTCTCCTCCTGGCCCTCCACCGGGGGACGGAGCGGTCTTACCACCTCTGGAGCTAACTTCTTGGACTCTGGGTGCGTTGTCTCAGGAGCGCCTGGGAGCCTTCCGGGTCCTCGAGGGGGTCCGTGAGACAGGGGGCGTGCGCTTCACGCGGTTTGCTCGACAATGGGGCTGAGAGCTGGGCCCGGGTTGAGGCGGAGCAGGAGCTTGTCTTCTGGCCGCGGCAGGACGCCCTCGGCGAGCAGACGGGGCATGGGCCATGGCGGCAGGCTTGCGGCGAGGCATGATGTGAGAGATGGCCTCCGTCTGCTTCTTTACCGTGGAGAACTGCTGGGCAAAGTCCTCGACGGTGTCGCCGAAGAGGCCGAACTGGGAGACAGGGGCGTTGAGGAAGCGAGTCTTGTCGACTTCACGCATCTCGACCATGTTCAGCCACAGTTGACGTTCCTGGACCACTAGCGTGGCCATCGCCTGCCCGAGCGCTTGCGCTGTGACCTTCGTCGCTCTCAGGGCGAGGTCGGTCGCTGAGCACAGTTCCTGCAGCGTGTCGGGATCAGGGCCACCCCTGTGCATGTTGCGAAGTGCCTTGGCTTGGTGGACCTGCAGGAGAGCCATGGCATGCAGGGCGAAGCGGCGCGTCGGTGGCGCTGTAGGCCTCGCTGTCAGCGAGGAGGTTGCTCTACAGGTCCGGGAAGGGAGTGCAGGCGACCTCGCCAGGTGGTAGGGGTACCGGGGCATAGATGGATCGCAACCGCCCTATCCACCTGGGGAATCGCCGGCGTACCCGTGGCGCGCTCCGCCGTCGAGGGTGGCGAGGGCGGATGAGCCTGTGGCGGTGTGGCGAGTGGAGAGGGGTGCTCTCCACGAAGGCGTCAGCTCGTCATGCACTTCGGGAAAAATGGAACCGGGGCGAGGCTGTGGCGGCGCGCAGACCCCAGGAACCAGTCATCCAGCCGTGATGGCTGTGGGGAGGATGGAGGGTTCCAATCCAAGCCCACGCTGTTGGCTGCCCGGGAAAGCATGTTGGACATCTGTGCGTCAGCCTCAGCCTGGGCGTGCAAGCCCGAAGGCGGCAGCCCAGGGGAGTCCTCTGCATCAGATGCCGCACCCTCCGATGTTGCGGCGAGCTCATCGGGTTCCATCGCAAGAGGGTCGGCTGACTGGCTGTGAGGCCAGTCGCCGCCGCCTCGAGCACGGACGGGAATCAACGAGCGTGCTGGGGCACGGGTGGTCGGAGGGGGCGTACCTGGCGGAGCTGCACCCGCAGCCATCCCCAAATCGCCTCCATCGCCAGCCGCATCGTCCTCAATCCCGTGGGAAGAAGGAGCAATACGGGGGGCGGGTGGAGTGGCTTGCTCACGGTTGTAAGCAAGCCGCGACCGCAACGTTGTCATGGTCATGTTCTCGCAGTGAGAACATGAACCATCCACAAACGCAGCCTCGGTGTGATCGCTACCCAGACACACGAGACAGCGCCTGTGGCCATCGGAAGAGGAGAGCACTTTACCGCATCCAGAAACAACACAGGGGCGGAAGGGCATCTTTATAAAGACGCGTCCTTAAAAGGACGTTCAACGCCGCTGTGTTTTGCTCTTTTAGAGGAAATTACTCTTTTAAATAAAATCACTCTTTTAGGAAAAAACTCATGAGAGTTTTTAAATCTGCACTGTCGATCGCCTAGGGGCAGGAATGCACAGCCGTGCAAACAGGAGAAAGCCGCTGTTGTGCGCCGTGGAATCCAACAGTTATGCAGCAGAGGGATGACAGGAACTCGGTGTGTAGTATGCAGCAGTTGCAGACACGACCATCGGCTCCGAAGAAATTTTCTGAATGAACTCCCGTATTTGCGCCGCTTAAATACCTGTATGTCCGGGTGCGGGACATGCAAATACTGGTTGACAACTCTCATTGGCCTTTTTTCATAGTTCAGAGGTGAATATCGGCGCTCAAGAGAGACCCCTAGTGTCGCTTCTCTGACACAACGTGGAGAGAGCGACAGAAGGGGAACTCTTAACATTTCAGCTGAGAGACATTTAACAGGGAATACATCAGAAACATCCAGTCTTAAACTGGGACATATTTTATTAAAGAAAGCCACTTAAATTGTGATCTGTTGTTTTCTTTATTATGTTCCTCAGCTGTGATCAAAATTAATGAAGCTAAGAGAGCAGGAAAAATTACTTAATAATTAGAAAAATTTTGCTGCTCAGAATAATACATATTATATATAATACATAATACAAAATACAGTATTTTGTTAAATATTTCATCCAAGGCAATTTTTTGTGCATAATTATTCTTTTCTCTCTCCCTCACGGTTATTTTGCAATAATGACCAACTGACTGTAGTTTATTCTTTGCTTTTAGCACTTGGCCAGAAGGTAGCTGCTTTTCACAATCTCAAACCACTTTCCTTCAAATCTTTATTCAATTTGAGGACATTGGCAGCTGCAATGAAATAGACCTTTTCTGGATGTTGTGACAGTGAGAGAGAGACTGTGTGTGTGTGAGAGACAGAGAGAGAGAGAGAGAGAGAGAGAGAGAGAGGCCGTCAGATTGCAGTGTTAATATCCCAAGCAGTCACTAATGCATGCATTCCAATACAAACCTTGAGAGCCCAGAGAGAAATATTCAAAAGTAATGCTCAACAAATATAATATGGCACATATTCTTACAGCAATAAAGTATTCCAAAGAGCCACCATGAACATGAAGTGGAATGCGAAGATGGGTTGGAGACTGAAAATGGTTATTTTTTAGAATTATTAGCAAGACAGCAAATGTTGCAAAACCAGTGAGAGTAAACGAGAGGCAGTCAGATTGCAGAGCCTTCTAGATTTTAATCAGATATTAGAGCTGAAGCTTATCAAAAGTAGGTTTAGGTTTGGAGTCAAATACCAAATATCCAGTGCCAGACATCACCTTGGGTCTTGGGAGTGCAAGAGGGGGGTGTGGGTACAGCCCTGCCCTTATAGTTCAAACTGTCAAATGAGATTCACATCAGTACATATTCAGGCTGAGAGTCCACACTGCTGCATTTTCAAATGATGTAGTGCATTACCGCAATATGACTCATAAAAAAGGCCATTCGATTTTTAAGCGTTTAAAGGGAAAATTAGGCCATTTTCACATATACATAATGCTGTTAATTTTGATAAAATTGCTGATTGAGAGGCCATACTATAACTACTGTAATAGAACTACTCAGAAATGTTATAATAAAATATATTATTTTACGGAACTGACCCCAATTATAGTGAGACCAAATTGAAAATGTGGAATTCGAAATATAATTTAAACCTGGAAATAAGTAGGTATGTAAATCCATTAAAAAGTTTAATCAAATGATTTACAAGATCTGCTGAGTAATTAATCATATTAATCACAATTAATCACATATCAATATTTGCTTAGAAAGCAAATAAAAATAATTCAATACAAAATATTATGTTTAATAAATTTAAATATAATATACCTTATAATAAATTTAATCATTTAGATAATTAAAATACATTACATCGTTGTGGCAGATAATTAAATAATTGATTAGATTATACAAAAAGTGGCTTTGGATGGAAGTACATTGTCTATTTCAATATCATTGAACATAAGCCTATCATTGGCCTACAAATCTTTAATCTGTCCAAGATAGACTTATTATCAGGGCTATTCTAAGGATGTGTCTGTGTGCATATGCATCAGACTCTTTTGAAAAGCCTCACTTTGGTTTGCTGCATCATAAACACAGTGTTTTGCATTTGGAGTAGCGCTCCGTGCAGCTGTGTTTGAATGCAAGAACGTGGTATCATCTGAAGTGTAAACGCTAATCCGTCCTGTATGCATCCATCAGCAGTAGGGCACCACCCCACACCTGTCAATCAACCGCTGACCTAAAACAAGAGTTTAAACGTTGCCGTTTATGAGCGGCTTTAAAGAAAATAGCCATCCAATTGGAAAAATAAAAAAAGCGGATACATACATAATCACGAGAGTTTGTCGGATCTTCTTCAGTGTGCCCGATATCAACACAGTTGAGAAGCACAAACATCTGAAGCTCCTTTAATACAGGTAATTCAATAAAATAAAGGATAATTCTGCTTGACATGTTACGTTTGTTCTTAGATTAAACTATACCGCATCTGGGAAAAACAGAGCTGTTTTTTTTTAACTTTGTCTTTTTATGCGCTTTAATATCATATAGTAACACACTGACATAGTGACTGATGTATGTCGTCATGAAACAGAGACCCTCGCCTCCAAATCCGAACACAAGGGGTCACAGTAGACACATTTAAGTGACCAGGTGTAAACAGTGATGTGTCTCACCTGACCACATGTGAGACATCTTAATACCAGTTTTAAATGGAGTGTGGTTTGTTGTCTATACAGCTGTGCATTGCCTTTTCAGCTTGAGTTGTGCTTACTGCCCCCTGCTGACCAGGACTCATAAAACATAAAGGTGAACAGTCCTAATTACAGTCTGGGGGGCATGATTAATTGCGTAAATGTGTTTAACACATTATTTGTTATATAATTAATCGCACTGAATTAATACATTAAAATCGGCAGCAACTTCACGTGGTGTTCCATTGCACTGTTTCTAGTATGAAGAAGGAAATTCTGACTATCCAAGCTGAATGGAATACAGCATCAAGGCTATCAGTAGGGTGTATGGTGCAGTGTGAACACCATCACTTCCTGCCAAGTCTTACAGGGACAGGAAATTAGGTCACATTGGGATGGGAATTTAATAAGACATGAAGATGAAAATGTCTGTAAATGCTTCACCTATGACTCCCTCTGAGGCAGAACTCATAAGAACACTCTGCTAACCAATGAAAGGATTATGAGTTGTTCTGCCTTAATCAGACAGCCACTATCCCACATCCAATGAAAGTTCTGGGGCCAATGTGCTCTGCAGCCTTTTCTAATTTCATAGCTCTGGCATATTTTGTGCTTGCTTAAAAATATTAGAGATTTGACAGTTATGTAACTCTCTGTGGGAGACAAATTGATTGATTAGACGCAAGTTTCTGTTGTACATAGTGGCTGTAATTTCAGAGACAGCTATGCTTGGGAATTATGTGTAATCCAAGTATTAATCATTAAGGACCGAGAGGATGAAAATGGTCAAATTTAAAGTCTAGTGTATAGTGGGCTACAACAGCAACAGTTATGATATGCATACTGTATCCCAAATGTGTGTGTGTGTGCATGCTCACCATAATAACAGAGACTCCAGGGGTTGTGTTGCTCTGTTTCTCCACAGAGTTAAAATGCTTTTTGAGTTTACCTGCCACCTCCATCTTCATATTGTTTTCCATTGCAGCATCCTCCTGTTGGTTATTAGAGTGCATTAGTATATGCCATTTACTGTCCACCAGAGCAGTCGGAATACATTTTAGCTGTCAGTTTCAAACTTGTTTCTCTGGTTTATTCCAC
Organism: Xyrauchen texanus; assembly: GCF_025860055.1. NCBI lineage: Eukaryota > Metazoa > Chordata > Actinopteri > Cypriniformes > Catostomidae > Xyrauchen > Xyrauchen texanus. The sequence goes on from NC_068280.1 coordinate 17,211,046, forward strand.
TTCTGAAGTCCCAAACTGAGTACCTGAGCTCTTTCACTGGATAGATTGCAATACCATATACTGCATTTCCATCTACTGGAAATATTTGGAAACCATACCCGTTCTACAAAATAATGATTGCAATATTCGCTGCTTCTTTATTATATGTTTTTGTGTAACCTCAACACTGCTAATTTATCATTTCAAGACAAACACAGGCATAATAAACCTGCTAATATAGAGTGAATTGCTCATGTGGACATTTAATTACTCACAGGACCATGTGCATATATACAAAAGTTTTATACAATATTTGAATAATTAAATATGTAAGTAACACCACTTGTGCCCCCAATCCTGTTACTCAATATGCAATAATGTCTGAAATATAACATTTGCTTCGTCAAGTATTTTGATATTTTAGTGTACAGCATCATCTAATTGCACGATGCTTACATAAAAATATCAACTCAACACAACACAATACCCATCCACAAAAACACATTTACCGTGACCCAGGGATGAGAGAGCACATCCTCTGCAGTGTATCTGGCTTCCACGTTCACCTGCAGCATGTAGCAGATCAACTCCTATGACAACACATGATCAAATATTAGATGATCAGATAATATTTTTCATAATTTTAAGAATGCACAGATGCACAGGAAACGAATACCTGAAGATAAATAGTTTTGCACTAAAGCTAGGCATTATGATGATTTAGGATTTCATGTGATCATTGCAGATACTTCAATGCCTCTAAACTACAAACACTGGCAAAGGGCCATTTAAATATTTGTATTAAATGTTTTTTGAAAACTGAAAACAAAAAAGGGCAAATTCACCAAACAGTTGCGCCACTTTTGCGTGACCTGCATCTTATTCACTAACCACTCACAATCACGTTTAGCAGGCGCAATCATGCTAAAATCGCACTGCGTCGTCAATATTGCCATTCCTTTCCATGCAAACAGGCTTCCTTTCTATGTAAATTAGGCTCATTAAAGATAACGCTTCATTCACAAAACTCAATTTCCCAATTTCCCCTCTCTGGGGAATTCAATTCACATGTGCTAATACCGCCCAATAAGTTAGTAAAATAAATAGTATTTAATTGCAGTAGTAATTAATCAAATACTCATCAAATGACGTTGAAGAGCATTATAACCTGTCTGGATTAAAGTGATGCTGTTCAGTCCCAGCAGGGTGGGTCAAATATGGTGGTCTGCATCATCCTCTGGTATATTGCATTCAACAGCGATTTTGTGGGTGTGTTTGTGCTGTTGCCTGATCTGCATAATTCCTTTAGTGAAATGGATTAGCGTATGCAAAAAGTCAGCACTCTTGGCGGGGGCAATTCATTCTTATTGAATCTGCCCCAAAATCGAAATCACAATGATCTCTTTAAATTACTTATGGATTACGGCTTATAAACTCATACGTTTGCAGAATTTTCTTTGGTCTCTATGAATGTTACTCTACTGTAAGTCTTCCAATAACACATGCTTAAGTGGCGTCACAGTAGCAGACTCCCAAGAACTAAATTTTGGCCAAGGGTGTCACATTTGCCGACAGTTTTGCTAAGATCTTGCTCTTTTCAGACGGAGGTATGTCATACTTGCTGATACAAAATGGTGGAGGGGTGACAGATATAACAACAACTCCCCCCAACTCTCTCTCTCTCTGAAACCCTGTCATGTGAAGCTTGCTGAAACAACAGGAGTACCACATGAGCATAAACAATTGTAAAAGAATGATTTAGGATGTGATTCATGGAGTTTTGTATTATTTATCCCCTCAAGGCTTGCTGTAGAATGCTTATGTCCATGTGCAGCTTTTAGTGAATAAATATCGTAAAAACAGACTGTACTACCTCAGGATTCTGATTTCATTAGTAATTTTAGTGTAGGTGAACCTCAGGAAAAACCAGCCTGATCTCATAAAATTTACGTGAAAATGGCAAATATTTTGCAATCCAAAATGACGTGCTTCATTACACGTTTGGCTGCTGTTTCCAAGTGAAATGTCCAGCGGGGGGCACCAAAATCAAGTAAATAATGTTGTAATCAGACAAGGTTTTTAAGGTGAAATATTAGATGGATGCTTTAATCCGTAAAACGTACCTCCCTAACCTAAAATATTTACCTAAACCTAACCAATAATGTTTAAAAGATAAATGAGAGGTGAACTAAACAGACATGCAGAGAAAGATTTCTAAAACTGAACACAAAGAAAGACACACAGAAGGAGAGCATAATAGAGGGACAATGTGAATGAGTTGAGATGATGGAGTGAGTATGATGAAAGAGAGTGGGATGCAGTGAGGACAGGGAATACAGAAAAAGGACTGAAGCGATGTGGAGATATGGAAGTGAATGAGAGAAAGATAGAATGTATGGCAATGTTTGGAATAGCATAATAATATAATACACTTTCTGTATGTGCAGTATACAAGTAATGTGTAGTTGATATGAAATTTCAAAGAGGACAGCTCATATTATTTTACATGCAAGTTAATTACATAAAGGAAATTATGTAATTTGTCATCTCACATTTTTAAGAGGCTTAATTGTGTTTAAAATAGTATATATCATATAACGCAATATAAAATAAAACGTATACTTTTATACAGTGGATATATAATGTCTACACACCCTTGTTAAAACAGCAGGTTTTTGTGATGTAAAAAATTAAACAAAGATAAATCATATCAGAATTTTTGTACTTTTAATGAAAAATTACAACCTATGCAATGCCACTGAAAACCAAAGTGACACATTTCAGTTAAAAATAAAAATATTAAAAAAACTTAACTGCATAAGTGTGCACATCCCTGAACTAATACTTTACTTAATAACTAATACTAGCCTGAGTTCCGAGAACCAAGTCCGAGTGGGCCAGTAGGGGGCCACCAACGTGACTTGCTCCTCGTCCTCCCTGACCTTGCACAGCACCGGTGCAAGAAGGCTCACTGGGGGAAATGCGTACTTGCGCAGCCCCGAGGGCCAGCTGTGTGCCAGCGCGTCTGTCCCGAGGGGAGCCTCTGTTAGGGCGTACCAGAGCGGGCAGTGGGAGGTTTCCTGGGCGGCGAACAGGTCTACCTGGGCCTTGCCAAACCGTTCCCAAATCAGCTGGACCGACTGGGGGTGAAGCCTCCACTCCCCGCCGGGCAGGCGTTGTTGTGATAGCACGTCCGCTACGACGTTGAGCTTGCCGGGGATGTGAGTGGCATGCAGCGACTTGAGTCGGGCAAATTGTGACATGTGGCGGGAGCGTACGCCGCCTTGCCGATTTATGTATGCCACCACAGTGGTGCTGTCCGATCTCACGAGGACATGTTTGTCCCAAACTAACGGTCAGCAACTCCAGGCAATTGATGTGCCAACGCAGCGGGGCCCCTTTCCAACGGCCCGCTGCTGCGTGCCCGCTGCACACGGCACCCCACCCGGACCGGGAGGCGTCGGTTGTGACCAGGGCGCGTCGGGACACCTGCTGCAGGGGCACTCCTGCCCGTAAAAAGCAGAGGTCTGTCCAGGGTCGGAGTGTTTTGAGGCAGGCTGGGGTGATCCTTACCCGATGCGTGCCGCGGTGCCATGCTTGTCTCGGGACTCGAGTCTGGAACCAGTGCTGGAGTGGTCTCATATGCATCAACCCCAGCGGTGCGACCGCCGCGGAGGACGCCATATTCCCCAGGAGCCTCTGGAAAAGTTTTAGAGGGACCACTGTGCCTGGCTTGAAGGAAGCGAGGCAGTCCAGCACCGATTGAGCACGCTCGCTCGTGAGACGTGCTGTCATTGAGACTGAGTCTAACTCCAACCCGAGAAAAGAGATGCTCTGAACCGGAGTGAGCTTGCTCTTTTCCAAGTTGACCTGAAGCCCCAAGCGGCTGAGGTGCCAGAGCACCTGGTCTCTGTGTGTGCATAGTAACTCTCGAGAGTGTGCTAGGATGAGCCAGTCACGAGGTAGTTGAGAATGCGGATGCCGGCTACTCGTAGCGGGGCAAGGGCCGCCTCTGCGACTTTTGTGAAGACGCGAGGGGACAGAGACAGGCCGAAGGGGAGGACTTTGTACTGAAACGCCTGGCCGTCGAACGCGAACAGTAGGAAGGGTCGGTGTCGTGGCAAAATTGAGACGTGGAAGTACGCGTCCTTCAGGTCCACCGCTGCGAACCAATCTAGATGCTGAACGCCAGCCAGAATATTTCTCTGCGTAAGCATTTTGAACGGGAGTTTTAACAAGGCCCGATTGAAAACTCGCAAGTCCAGGATTGGTCGTAAGCCGCCGCCTTTCTTGGGTGCAATGAAGTAAGGGCTGTAGAAACCCTTCCTCATTTCGGTTGGAGGGACGGGCTCTACCGCGCCCTTGGCTAAGAGGGTCGCAGTTTCTGTGCGCAGGGAACTGGCGTGCTCGCCGTGTACTGCCGAAAAGCGGATGCCCCTGAAGGGGGGCGGGAGCCGGGCAAACTGAATTGCGTAACCGAGTCGAATGGTCCGGTGCAGCCAGCGTGATGCGTTGGGAAGCGAAAGCCACGCTTCCCAGCTCTGCCCTAGGGGCACCAAAGGGACGAGTATTTTGGGCGTACCCGGTGGGGCCTCGCAGCGGGGCGGAACAGGTAATGCAGCGTCGGGCGGCTTCGTTGCGGCCTGAGGTGCTGAGAATAGACTCAAAGCACTTAACTTGCTCCGCGCACCCGGCAGGGGGCGGGTTCTTGACTGAGGAGGAGGTCTGATGTTGGCGTCCTCTGGACTCGTCTGAACCGGCCAGCCGGGGGACAGTCGTGGGCAGGCGGAAGGCGGGATCACCGCGTCCGGTGTACCGGGACTGTTGTGATCTGAAAGCACATTGCCGTGAGAACGGCATTTGCGGGCCAGGTGACCCAGAGGCAAAGGAAATAGCTCTTTTATTGAGAATGTGGGTACCACAGCCCCGTCAGGGGTGTGGCAAATGAAAAAACAAAGGATTCTCCTCCCGGCCCTCCACCGGGGACGGAGCGGTCTTACCACCTCCGGAGCTAACGTCTTCGGCTCTGGGTCAGCTGTCTCAGGAACGCTTGGGAGCCTTCCGGGTCCTGGAGGGGTTCAGTGAGACAGGGGCGTCGCGCCGCCTGCGGCGTGCTCGACGCTGGGGCTGAGAGCTGGGCCCGGGTTGAGGCGGAGCAGGAGCTGGTTTCCTCGCAGGGGGCGCCCTCGGCGGGCAGGCGGGGCAGGGCCCGTAGCGGCAGGTCTCGCGGCGGGGCATGATGTGCGAAATGGCCTCCGTCTGCTTCTTCACCGAGGAGAACTGTTGGGCGAAGTCCTCGACGGTGTCACCGAAAAGGCCAATCTGGGAGACAGGTGCGTCCAGGAAGCGGTTTTGTCAGCCTCACGCATCTCGACCAGGTTGAGCCAAAGATGGCGTTCCTGGACCACTAGGGTGGCCATCGTCTGTCCGAGTGCCTGCGCTGTGGCCTTCGTCGCTCTCAGGGCGAGGTCGGTCACTGAGCGCAGTTCCTGCAGCACATCAGGATCAGGTCCACCCCGTGCATGTTTCTGAGAGCTTTGGCCTGGTGGACTTGCAGGAGGGCCATTGCATGCAGGGCGGAGGCAGCGCGTCCAGCCGTAGTGTAGGCCTTGGCGTTAGCGAGGATGTTGTCCTACAGGGCTTGGATGGGAGTACGGGCGACCCGCCAGGAGGTAGGGCTACCGGGGCATAGATGGTGCGCAACTGCCCTATCAACCTGGGGAATCGCGTCGTACCCGTGGCGCTCTCCGCTGTCGAGGGTGGAGAGAGTGGAGCGGGTGGCACCTAGACGAGCGGAGAGCGGGGCTCTCCACGTAGGCGTCAGCTCATCATGCACCTCCGGGAAGAAAGGGACCGGGGGATCGCGAGGCCGCAAACGGCGCTGCCCCCAGGAACCAATCATCCAACCGAGAAGGCTGTGGGGAGGATGGAGGGTTCCAGTCCAACCCCACGCTCAAGGCGGCCGGGCAAGCATGTCGGACATCTGAGCATCGGCCTCAGCCTGGGCCTGCTGGCCCGAGGCGGCAGTCCAGGGAGTCCTCAGCATCAGACACCGCACTCTCCGATGCAGCGGCGAGCTCATCTGCTTCGGACTCGGGAGGATAGACAGCCGGGCCGTGAGGCGAGCCGCTATCGCCCTGGCGTGGGCGGAGACCAGCGAGCGTGTCGGGAGCGGGAGGTTCGCGGGGGCTACCGGCGAAACTGCACCGCTGCCGCCCCAAATCGCCCCAGCGCCAACCGCACCGTTCTTAATCCCTTTCTGTTGAAAGCGAGCCGCGACCGCAACGTTGTCATGGTCATGTTCTCGCAGTGAGAACATGAACCATCCATAACGCCGCCTCGGTGTGATCGTGGCCCAAACACACGAGACAGCGCCTGTGGCCGTCTGAAGCAGAGAGCACTCTACTGCATCCAGGAACGACACAGGGGCGGAAAGGCATCTTGAAAAGACGGCGTCCTTAAAAGGACGTTCAACGCCGCTGTGTTTGCTCTTTTAGAGAAAATTATTCTTTTAGTAAAAACTCTTTTAATACACAGTGTGTGTGTGTATGCGTGTCTGCGCTGTCGAGCGCTCAGGGGCAACAGTGCACGCCGTGCACTGAGAAGGAGAAAGCCGCTGTTGTGCGCCGTCAAGATCCAACAGCATGCAGATCGTCAGAGGAAAACAGGAACGTTTAAGTGGCGTGTAACTCGCAGCAAACTGCAGACAGACCATCGGCTCCGAAGAAATTTTCTGAATGAACTCCCGTATTTGCGCCACTTAAATACCCGTATGTCCGGGGGCGGGATATGCAAATACCGACTGCCAACTCCCATTGGCCCTTTTCAATAAGATCAGAGGTGAATATCGGCGCTCAAGAGAGACCCCTAGTGTCGCTTCTCCGACACAACGTGGAGAGAGCGACAGAAGGGGAATCTAAGTTATTTATAAAAACATTTTCTCTGAAATGTGTCACTTTGGTTTTCAGTGGCATTGCATAGGTTGTAATTTTTACAAGGAGCAAAAAGTCTGATATGATTTATTTATCTAATTTATAACATCACAAAAATCTGCAGTTTTAACAGGGGTGTGTAGACATTATATATCCACTGTATATACAATGCGTGTGTGTTGCTCCTTCCCAGAGATACAGAGATATTTTTAATGACTTTGTTTTGACTATTGTAGTTGTATGAGCATAGAGACACATCAGTACGTCCACAGCGTGAAGATAGGATCTTTATTTATGAATGAAGTACTCTATAAAATCTCCCCACTCAGCTTTCAGTTATTACATCCCCTGAACACTTTAAAATACTCATGATAACTTTTGACAACTCAGTCTGTAAATCCACTTCGATAGCAAATTACACATTGACATCAACATCACAGAAATCTATATAGAATACGCTAGACCGGAAGATCAAAGACAAAATTCTTAAGATACCTCAAGGTAGATTCTCTGTCGCATAAGGTGAATCCAGTGCATATTAAGCAGTATTCAGTAAGTAGTAAGCTAGTATTTTATTCCGAGCATAGCCAATGTGTGTGCTTTTGTAGGATGTTTGTCTGATTGTACCCACTTTGGCAGAATCAGTGATATTGTCCCAGAAAGGTGATGGAAACTCTAAACGTCCAACCAGGATCTGATCGAAAAGGTCTTCCTGAAGATTATTCTCACTACAAAACATACATTCCATAGAGATAAGACATGAATTAAGTACTGAGAATTTTCCTATGTAGTGAGGTTTCATTATCAGCTATTTGGACAATAATTTGCAACACTGATTTTATGCTACATTTAAATGTTTTATGACAAGCTTTGTTGAGACTACATTTTAGAGGTACTTATTTTAGAAACACTGCAGTGGCTGAGAGGTTGCAATTCATAGTGGTTATAAGAAAAGCTTTTAGCTTGTGGTACCTGCGGAAAGGAGGGAAGCCACAGAGTAGGATGTAGGTAATCACACCAGCCGCCCAGATGTCCACCTTTAGGCCATAGCTACAGCAATGCCCGGCCAGAGGACGAAGAGGACAGACAAGTCAAAGAGGAAAAAAGACATAATAACATTGAAGATTTTAAAGGCTCTGAAACAAATCCAATTCTTGCACATACAGTACAGTGGCTTCAAAATGACATTTTAGGCACACTTAAAAATGTTTGCATGTCATTTCATTAAAAAAACAAAATATCAAACCAAATGGCATTTATGTCATAGAAAGATAGAACAGCACACTATACAAGCAAAATATTTCACAATAAGATATTTGTCTTTTATGCTGAAAATGGATCTCACCCTGACTCTGATATGATTTCTGGGGCAACGTAAGTAGGTGTTCCACACACAGTGTACAACGGCACTTCAACAACTGTGGCCAAGCCAAAATCACCCAACTTCAAAGACTTTTTACCATCAGGGTACTCACATACCTACGAGACACACCGTGAAAGAGGAAGATTTGCTATTTCTATGCATTATGAAATTTACATTTCCCCTCTTGACATACCATACATAATGTTTTCATGCAAAGTGTTTGTATATTTTTGGGAACTCAAGTCAAATGATGTCAGAAGGTGTGTTTCAAAGGTTTAATGGCTCAGCGTAGGAGTGTGTGGGTGTGTATATATATACTTAATGATAAACAGATTCCATGTCTCTATACTACTGTGGGTGTGTGTACATTAAAGACGGGCAGATGCTGATGTTAGATGTTTTTCTCTAGGTGTGAGTTGGTGTGCTTATGCACTAAAGTATTCTCAGATTTGTTGTCTGTGTGCAGGCGTGTGTGGGTGTGTATAACTGTATATTGTATATTTGATGTTTTTATTCTGTATGTGTATTTATGAATTTGCATACCAGTAAATTCTCAGGTTTAATGTCTCGATGGACAATACACATTCTGTGCAGGTATTTCAGAGCTGCAGCCAAGTTGAATACCATTGCACTAGCATCTCTCTCAGTGTACTTGGTGGAGGAGGTGATGGCATCAAACAGATCTCCACCCTGGTGAGAAACACACAGATTGTAATACAAAAAAAACATAAAAAACAAAAAAAACAATAGACTACACAATGTTCAAACTTTCCCCACACTGCCACATGCGTTTTGGACACACCTACTCCTCTATTATTACTATGTTATATAATAATAAAAACTTTGAAAAAACACAAATGGAAATATGGGAACAATGCAGTGACCAAAAAAGTTAAACAACTCAAAACTATTTTATATTTTAGCTTATTCAAAGTAGCCCTTCTTTGCCTAGATTACAGCTCTGCACGTTCTGGCCATTGCACTTGGGATGTTTAAGGATTTAAGGACTTCCCATGTATGCTATACAATTTTTGGCTTCTTTTCTTTCACTAAGCAGTCCAACTTACACATTTAAACAAACAAATTAATAAAAATAAAGATATTCTTTTGTAATTATATTTATATGTAGGCACAATTTGTATTGGTCTACAAAACAAATTCCAAGCATTTAAGAACACGCTTTTGCTACAAAAGATTTTTAAGAATAATGAGAAACATAAATTCAGTCAAGTATAACTTCTGACTGGTAGAGCAGGTAAGCTTTATCTCTTTACAAGAAGCAGAGATTAAAGACAACATGTAACAGCACTGATTCTTAATTTCTGAATGAATAAAAATCAATTGGGATATTCTTGTATGTTGAAAAGTATAACATGACTATTACTACTATTATATAATATTACCATAGCTGTCTGAATTAACGTGTCAATGCATGCAATAATTTTGTTCATTAAAAAAAGTTTAATGCGTTATTTTTTCTTAATCGTGATTAATGCATTAAGCGTTAATACAGCATAAACCAGCAAAAACGCTGGTTAGAAGGGCAGAATCTTTGTAATGTGTCCACCCGGAGTCATTACATTTATGTACACTTCATAACACACACACAACAGCACTTCCGTGTCAGTGATGGAATGATGGAGAAATGACCTTTAAACACTATTTGATGTACAAAACAAGCCCAGATGGGACTTGTGATAGAAATCAGGTATTTTTCAGCCTAAGTAAGGCACATTTTAAGTACAGAAGCACAGCAAGTCTTAACTATCACCAAAACAGAGAGTTCAAAGTGGCACTTGACATTGGCGCTGACACAAACCATGAACGCAGCTTCACGATTGATGAAACAAAGCGGATAGCAATAGTCTACCGACAGATTAATACTGTGGAAGATGAGAGTTTAAGAGATTTAATGGCCATTGCAATGAATAATAAACATATGGGGAGATTAGTTCAACCTCCCAATTAAGACTTTGGGATTTGTTTAATGTTACTTGATTTGGTGATATTTTAGTGCATTTTTATCATTATACTGTGGAACTCTTTGTTTGGAAAATGTTACTAAAGCATTATATTGTTACATATTGTTTTGTTTCCTTTCTAATGATAGAAATAAATGCATTTTGACAGGAAAATAATTATATTTATTGCGTCAAATTTCAGCACTTTCAAAATGTGTGATTAACAGCAATTAACTACAAAAATCAATGTGATTAATCGTGATAAATTTTTTTATTTAACCCAACCTTGTGGACTTATATGGTTGTTTTGAACAAATATTATGAAAAACAAAAATTTAGAATAATGTGCAAGGTTGAGCCATGCACAATAAGACCAGGGACATTTATTAAGTTAACAGGGTGATTATTGATTTAATGTTGTCTTGAAATGCAACTGTGGTGTTGTAACAGTATATATAGGACCTGTGTGTTGTTGAGAAATGTATGAACAGTACCTTCACAAGTTCCATGACCAGATAGAGATCAGTGGGCGTATCCACCTCCTCAATCAACATGATGATATTTGGATGCTTAACACGCCTCAACACCGCCACCTCATTCTCGATCAGGTGCTCCTGAGGGTTCAAAACACGTGTCACAAAACTCCCACCCATAAAGTATCTCTCAGCAGTCTTTTGTCTTTAGCTGCTGAGGCATAAATCTGCATGAATTCCTGAGGTCTGTTTTTGCAGGAAACAAGGCAAACAAGGAAACTAGTTTCCTCAGTTAAAGAACAGCTTGAAACCAGATTTCTGTATGGGGCATTGACCTCTGCCTAAATTTAACTGCTTTGTGGTTCTTGACATGAAATACTTTTGGGAAGTTGACATGTCCTGTGGTTTGACATGCTACTCGGTTCAAACTATTTTAAACAGCATTTTGTAATAATAATTTTTTTCGAATTATTATGCATGCAGCTTTTATGAGCTCATATTAATTGATAGACTACATGAAATGTTTGTACTGACTATACTTAGCACATAAAATATACACTTTTCCTTTCATATTAATTTGAACCTAAATTAATTCTGTTGAATAAAAAAGTCAATGGACATATTACACATCAACTACCTATTTACATATCATTCTCATTAGAGAGATTAATAGCTAAAGGAAAAAATATATAGCATTCAAAACATTCATAAGCAACTATTATTAAACAGACCAAAAATGCTTCTCAACAGCGGCCTAATGTGACATATATAATTCACATCTCATTATCCCACCCTTCCAAGCATCATGAATGTCTGTATGGTTGAACTAACTTTGCCACGGCATTTGATTTTGTCAATGATCTTCAACGCAAACTCTTTTCCAGTTGATCTGTGGAGAGTGAGAGAAAAAAGAAAAATAGACTTTGTTTCAGAGCCTCAGGGTCACATTTATAAGGATAATGTCCTTTCAATGCATGAGAGATGTGCTTTGTACCTTTTAACCAAAAAAATATTAACCTGATAGTACTGTATATATTAATCAGACATCATGACATTAACATACGTTGAAGAGGGGAAAAAACAGACCTTACAATACAATACAATGCAATAGAATACAACTTTATTGATCCCCAACTGACCCTTCTCTAAGCCCTGTCTTCAAAGCATTTCTGACAATCCTATATTAAGAACTGTTGCTATGATATGAAATGAGGCTAATTAAATGATGAGAGAATGTTCATTTTTTGGTGAACTAGCCCTTAAACTTATTTATGTATTGTCTGGTCTTAGTAAGGGCAATAGTACAGGTGAAACTCGAAGAATTAGAATATCGTGCAAAAGTTCATTAATTTCAGTAATTCAACTTAAAAAGGTGAAACTAATATATTATATAGACTCATTACAAGCAAAGTAAGATATTTCAAGCCTTTATTTGATATAATTTTGATGATTATGGCTTATAGCTTATGAAACCCCCAAATTTCAGAATCTCAGAAAATTAGAATATTACATGAAATCAATAAAAAAAAAGGATTTTAAATACAGAAATGTCGGCCCTCTGAAAAGTATAATCATGCATATGTACTCAGTACTTGGTTTGGGCCCCTTTTGCATTAATTACTGCCTCAATGCGGCGTGGCATGGATGCTATCAGCCTGTGGCACTGCTGAGGTGTTATGGAAGACCAAGATGCTTCAATAGCGGCCTTCAGCTCTTCTGCATTGTTTGGTCTCATGTCTCTCATCTTTCTCTTGGCAATGCCCCATAAATTCTCCATGGGGTTCAGGTCAGGCGAGTTTGCTGGCCAATCAAGCACAGTAATACCATGGTCACTGAACCAGGTTTTGGTACTTTTGGCAGTGTGGGCAGGTGCCAAGTCCTGCTGGAAAATGAAGTCAGCATCTCCATAAAGCTTGTCTGCTGAAGGAAGCATGAAGTGCTCTAAAATGTCCTGGTAGACGGCTGCGTTGACTCTGGACTTAATAAAGCACAGTGGACCAACACCAGCCGATGACATGGCTCCCTAAACCAACACAGACTGTGGAAACTTCACACTGGACTTCAAGCATCTTGGATTGTGTGCCTCTCCATTCTTCCTCCAGACTCTGGGACCTTGGTTTCCAAATGAGATGCAAAATTTGCTCTCATCAGAAAAGAGGACTTTGGACCACTGAGCAACAGACCAGTTCTTATTTTCTTTAACCCAGGTAAGACGTTTGACATTTGAAGTCCATGTCCAGGACCCGTCTGTGTGTGGTGGCTCTTGATGCAGTAACTCCAGCCTCAGTCCACTCCTTGTGAAGCTCCCCCACACATTTGAATGGCCTTTTCCTGACAATCCTCTCCAGGCTACGGTCATCCCTGCTGCTTGTGCACCTTTTTCTTCCACACTTTTCCCTTCCACTTAACTTTCTATTAATGTGCTTTGATACAGCACTTTGAGAACATCCAACTTCTTTTGCAATTACCTTTTGAGGCTTTCCCTCCTTGTGGAGGGTGTCAATGATGGTTTTCTGCACAACTGTCAGGTCAGCAGTCTTCCCCATGATTGTGAATTCAACTGAACCAGACTGAGAGACCATTTAAAGGCTCAGGAACCCTTTGCAGGTGTTTAGCTTATTAGAGTGTGACACTTTGAGCCTACAATACTGAACCTTTTCACAATATTCTAATTTTCTGAGATTCTGAATTTGGGGTTTTCATAAGCTGTAAGCCATAATCATCAAAATTATATCAAATAAAGGCTTGAAATATCTTACTTTGCTTGTAATGAGTCTATATAATATATTAGTTTCACCTTTTATGTTGAATTACTGAAGTTAATGAACTTTTGCACGATATTCTAATTTTTCGAGTTTCACCTGTATATAAAGAGTTTACAGCATCATAGTGTTTGTTATTAGACATTATGACTATTATCACTAACACTAATGTTATCAGGTGTGTAAATGCTATAAAATAATGTTTTTCTCTTTTCAAGTGTCATCAAGTAATCATTTGCCTCAGTTTTGATTCACAGCCAACAGAGTTTTCAATCAAATTGCTGTGTAATTTGAGAATTATTTTTTACCAAAAAGATAAATATGCTTAAAAATGTAACTTTTCCAGCACACATAAGAATATTATTAGTTCTGTTTATTATTACATTTGGCCAAAAAACATGCAGTTCACAGCGATCTCCCATTTTTTTCTATGGGAAGTTCTTCAAAGCTTGTCAGAGCGAGCAATGGTAACCAATGGAGGCAGAGCTTAGTGAAGGGTCAACATTAAAATACGCCTTTTGTAACTATTATTTTCTTACCGTTCTACACACTCCTTAACAATGGCAAAGTTTCCATCGCCTATAACTTTCCCAATTTTGTATTTTTCCAAAACAGTAGAGGCAGCAATGTTCCGATTGCCATTAACTGAAGGGAACAAACCAACAAATTAAACAAATTCAACTAATATATCAGATTAAGACACACAATACCACATCAGAACTTTCATATCACATGATTTGTGAAAAAAGTTTTTTTACGTGAAAACAATGGAACTTAGTCAGGGTGGAGACCATCCTTTATTTGACGCAAAGAAAACTGGCTGTGAGGTGCATTCAATATATTTCAAAGTTTTCTGGAATTGTCTGTCCACTTGAATTGTTTTGGAAATACATATTTTATATTATAGTTATTTTGATTGATTTTAACATATACCACAAACAAAATCATGAAAACCCCTCATGCACCCCTCACATCAAATGTGTTTTCTGCCCTGCAACGTCCAAACAGGGCCAGATGAATGTTTTGTAATATTCCCAAACAACAGATCAGCTACAAAACATCCGCATTTGGTGTTTTATTTTGTCAGTGCATTACACAGACAAACAAATGAAGGTCAACCTGACTCATGCATTGCTGAGCAGGGACATTTGCTAATACACTGCCACCACAGTATGTGAAAGTGTATAGTGGGTGAGTGCCTGTGCAAATGTGGCACATGTCAGCACTTTTACTGCCAAAGCCTGTCATACCCCAGAAATGCCCTTTGGGGACTTTTTGAAAACACACAATGATACACAAGGTGAGTGAGTACAAGGATGAAAAGCAGAGGGGATG